>NW_016908244.1:666621-713152 GCF_001483705.2 Eufriesea mexicana | reverse complement strand
TGACCTTTTGCCATCTTTCTGGTAACTTCATGATCCCGCGCTCATAGAATTTCTGGTCCTTATCTGCAAAAAACTTAACCAAGTGCGTAAATCTCAGAAGGTCGACCAGAACGTTGTGGGTATCTTTCAGTGAAAAATCTTCAGAACGAAATTTTTTAAACTAATTCTGACACGTGCGTTCTGTTAAACAATCAACACCATAAACTTCTCATATCTCTTTGCGAGCCTCATCCGCATTCTTGCCTTTATGAAAATAAAAAAGTAAAAAAGACTGACCGTGAACTGACAGTTATGAACGAAATTACACGGAATTTCACGAAATGGCAACCTAAAGGTATCGACTACCACATCTGAAAAGAAAAGAATTCTAACATTGACAAAAGAATATCTGAACAAGCATATCATTATTTACTGATGCAAACCGAAAATACTTTCTTGCCAACCCAATATTTTATGAACGAACGTACCAGATACAGTTCGCGTGTACAAAATCCTGTCGTTCATCATAATCCTCGCGGTGAAGCTAAACTCATCCGGATCATACGTCACGTTCACGCACGCCTTCTGCTTCCAGGTATCGAACAAAATTCTGGAGCAACAACCACAAGCACCTCCTCCGCATTGGCAGGGACCTTGCCTCGTAACAGTCACCTGACTAGTCGTGTTCGAGGTAGAATTCGTAGCTTGCCTCAGCAATTCCTGTAACTTCTTCATGTTCCAGGCCTCCTTGTTCCTCTTCGAGTATTCGTCCTTCGCATGTCGAGTGCCATTATTCACGGATATTTCCGACTTTTCTTCCGAATTAATGGGTGTCTCGTTAATTCGTTGCGCAGAAGTTTGTATGCAAAGGAAGACGAGCAATAGCAACCAGCAGAGGGTCCTCATTTCTTGTCCTTGACGGCGGGGCCTCAGTCGCTGTGAGAGGACATCTCTTCGCACGATAGTATTCCTCGTCGAACGTTCGACACTCGACTGATCAGTTAACGGATATCTCATACTGACCTCGTTTTATGGAGAAATTTAGGTGCGCTTCGTGCTGCTTACCCACCTTTTATTTTCTAGCGGATTCCCCATGGTAATCCGATTAAGGAAAAGAAACGGCTGTCCATCGACATCAACGCGCAACAGATTAGGAATATACCTCGTAGAAAACAGTAGCTTAAAACTGAATACGTAGAGGAGACTGCAGCTGACAGACCTATGTTCTAGTTTCCGATTTTTAATAAATTCTGTAAGCGAAATACCATTGCAAGTATTGCACGTGACAAGACATAGATGTAGCCATTCGATTACGTAATTAAAGTTGACCTAATTTAACTGCGGTGTAAATCAATGTAAATCAATTCCCCTAACACGTATACAATCTGCTTATCAAGTTCTAATAATGAGATGAGAATTTAACCCTTTGCACTCGACGACTTTTTGGCTAGAGAAGAGTAGAAATTCAAAGATTCTCTACTAAAACACTGACGATACTATTTGAGCAGTAAATAAAGAATTGTATAATAATAGGATTGTAGAATTATTTGATTTCGATACTTCGCACACTGTTACATTACATTAAATTTCATATATTAATTAATATCCATCTTCCAAATTTTATGAAATGGTGACTGAAGATCACCTCTAGAGTGCAAAGGGTTAAATCGTTTAAAATACAGTAATTTCTATACCTAGAAAGGTATACAAACCACATTGTGTCATCCTCCACTTCAGAAAAGTGATTGATATTTTCCTTGAATAGCACAGTATAAGCTATTTTGTCCAACAACAAATTTCTCAGCTTCCATTCTATTACGAAACATTAGTTTATCGAACTATTTCATTCTACAGATAAATTGGAAATATGCTCGAGATAAATGGTAAGCAGCGATGATAAAAGTGCCCATAAGGATTTCACAAAAGTAGTACATCGTATATAATTCTCTAACTAACTGCATTTCTTTTAACTGCTCAATTACATAAACAAATTTATTATGATAAATATTAATTAACTATAATACTCTAGTTACTAATGTATTCCTAATAATCAGGGTTTTAATTGTCCAATTTGTACCTCTTCCTCGGGAGAGTAGTGTTGCTATTCGATATGCACCTTGTTGTGCATTTCCATTTCGTTAGCTTGATGTTCTATCTGAGGGATGGTTCGATTATATTTCAGCAGAAAGCTTTCTATAGAAATTCCGCCCGCGTTAATGTTGACGCATTTATAAAACAGTGATATTTCGGGAAGGTTGAAAATTTTCATATGCACTTCGGGGCAGAAATGCAAATTTCTTCCGTCAAAATGAATATCTTTGACACCGATGCAAAGTTGTAAGAAATTCCAATCAAAAATTCGAACGCAATAAGTCGATGTATCCACTGTAATAATCGTAAAACGTTGCATAGAATACAATTCACAGGCTGTATAAGAAGGAACGAGTAATACTCAAAACGGAATGAAATATTTTTGAGAACGTGAAATACTTACAGAATACGTTGTATTCTAGGACCACGTCGTTGTTTACGGTCAATGAAAGTAAGAGTATCGGATCTTCAGGGTGAAGTGCTGCATTTAAACACACGTTCCAATTCTGATGCACCATTTGAATGTTTAAGCAACACGTACACTTGAAATTTTCACAGCGGCACGGCAAATCTTTGTACATTAATACAGAAGGTGAACCATTTTGTTTCAAACTGACAAACGTTCCGTTGTACTCAATTCCGGTCTCTGGATCACGGACCGACAATGGAAAATGGGGCAGATCTGTGCAAATTTAGTAAATTTATTGTAAAGTTGTTCCAGGAAACTAAGTAATCTTATAAAATTAATTTCTACGTTTAATTCACATTTCGTTCTATTTTGTGTTTGAAAATAATATTAATTACCTATTCTACCTATCTTTCACCTATCTTTTAAAATTAATTTCTACGTTTAATTCACATTTCGTTCTATTTTGTGTTTGAAAATATTAATTATCTATTCTACCTGTCTTTTACCTATCTTTTAAAATTAATTTCTACGTTTAATTCACATTTCGTTCTATTTTGTGTTTGAAAATATTATTAATTATCTATTCTACCTATCTTTTACCTACCTTTTAAAATTAATTTCTACGTTTAATTCACATTTCGTTCTACTTTGTGTTTGAAAATATTATTAATTATCTATTCTACCTATCTTTTACCTATCTTTTAAAATTAATTTCTACGTTTAATTCACATTTCGTTCCACTTTGTGTTTGAAAATATTATTAATTACCTATTTTAGTGCCTTCGTTGTATGGCTTAGCGTTACAGATCGCCTGCATCGCGAAGAACACGAGAAGAATGTTGAATAACTTCGGCCACATAATTCTGATGAAGAGGAAGAAGAAAGATCCGTTGTCAATCGGTTTCGATCGAAGACTCGAATTAGATCGTGATGGAAAGACACAACGACACTTCGTGATAAGCGATTACAAATTTTCAATGGATGATTGTTGGTACCAAATGAGTACACTCGTGGCACGTGTACTTACAGTACTTGTCGGAAGATCAAATGTGAGCAGATTGAATAGTTGAGAAATTATTTAGTTTATTTAACACGATTAATTGAAGATTCAATAAATTAATTAAATAAGTACATATATATAAATTCATACCTGACTTAGCACGGACTCATATGACCCACTTCACGGAGAACGAAAGTGCATAAACTTTTATTCGAAATATGACAATTTCCATACCTTTATAACTACCGATAATCAACGATAAGGATTAAATTTGCGATAAATAATGATAAGATATGATAATATCTGCTCTTATTCTTTGTTTTCTTATAGTCAACGCTAACAATGCATCCCATTAATTAATTTAATTAATTTATTACAAGTTTTCTCGATAGTTCGATCTTTCATGAACTTTATAGACACACCTGTTTTAATTATTCTACGATTAGTTTCGAAATGTAATTGAATTTGTCTCAGAGTCTTATATCTTTACTATGATTGCTACTTTCAGAACGTCTGCTTATCGCTAAAGCTCAGTGATGCCTAATCCATAATCCGTCTCACCGATATCTGCTTCGAACGTACGATAATGCTTTGTCTCCTTTGTGTTCATGAATCAGAGTACTGATTCCTGCATTTCTTTCTTCGTCGTTATCGTCTGAACCCAATCGAACGGATCATCGTCTTCACCTTCTGGAACCTTGCTTTCAGTGACCGGAAGTGGCTCTGTTGGACGCTAGTTCACGCCATCCTGACCTAGCCGTTTGCACTGAATATAGTGCAATCTAATCAGATCTGGAAATATGTGCATTATTCATAAAACGTTGAAGAAAGGAGGCGTCTCTTCCCTCCGGAACTCCAATTTCACGTGATTTACCTTAAGTATCGTGCTCTCTTTAAGCTTCCCTTCCATGTTCACGCACGTGTGAACGTTTCTGCATTGACAGGGACTTTGCTTCGTAATACTCACCTGGCTGGTCTTGGTAATTCTTGGAACTTCTTTATGTTTCAGGCTTCCTCATTCTTTTTCGAGTATTCGTCCTTCGTATGACGTAGAGCGCCATTATTCACGGATATTTCTGACTTCGCTAACGAATTAATGGATGTCTCGTTAATCCGTTGCAAAGTGCTTTGTATGCAATGAACGACAAGCAATAGCAACCAGCAGAGGGTCCTCGTTTCTTGTTCTTGACGATGCGGCCTCAGTCGCTATGAGAGGACATCTCTTCGCACTATAGTATTCCATGTTGAACGTTCGACACTCGACTGATCAGTTAACGGATATCTCACACTGACCTCGTTTTATGGAGAAATTTAGGTATGCTTCGGGCTGCTTATCCGCGTGTTATTTTCTAGAGGATCTCTTTGATAATCGCATTAAGAAAAGGAAACGACTATCCATCGACATCCACACGCAACACATGCAGGGTATACGTAGTAGAAAACAGTAGTCAACAATGGGGACCATAAGTGATATTGGTGCTGATAGTCCAGTGTATTATGGTTTTTGATTTTTAATATATGTTGCAGACGAAGTATTATGACAATCATTACATCTGATTAGACATATATTTGGCTATTTGACTACGTAATTACAGTTGGCCTAGATGACTAGTGAGGAACATTAATGGTTTCCCTAACACATTTCTAGTATGTTAATCACGTTATAATAAAATGACAAATTTATTCGTTTTAATGGCGACAAAAGTTTAGGCTATCGTGGAAATATAAACATACCTAATACATATAAGAACATAACGTAATAATATAATAACATAATTATACCTATAAGAGCATTGTAATACAGTACGCAAGTTTTACTGGTAAAAGAGAGTAAAAATCAGTGCATTCCAGGTACATTGCGTCGTCCATTTCATGGAAGAAGTAATTGCTACTGTCCTTAAGTAGAATAGTATAAATGATTTTGTTCTATAATAAATTTTGATATTTATAAATATTAATTGCCGATAACATTTTACAATAATGTATTCCTCATTATCAGAGCTTTAATTGCCCAATTTGTGCCTCTTCGTCGACAGAGAGCGTGTCATTGGTCGTGTTGTAAAGTTCGAGGTCCTGCTCTTCGAAATCCACTGCGTCGTACACTTCCGGTTCGTCAGGTTGATATTCTATCTGCGGGATGGTCTGATTATAGTCTAGCAAGAGGTTTTCTATAGAAATTCCGTGGCTATTTATATTGATGCATTTATAAAATAACGATATCTTGAACCACATCAATTTCACATGCACTTCGGCACAAAAATGGGCATTTCGTTTATCGATGTAAATATTCTTCAAACCGGTGCAAACTTTCATAGATAGTCGGATTCCAGCGCAGAACAATTCTATTTCCGCTGCAATAATCGAAATATGTCGCTTAAGAAATAACTCGACGGCTGTATAGAATAGAACGAGTAATACTTCAAAGTCGATACAAGAAAAAATATTTCTGAAGACGTGGGATACTTACAGCCTGGGGTTTTCTGTATGATCACTTTATCGTTTACAATTAATGACAATGTGAATGGAGGTATTTGCGGACGAATCACTGCATTTAAACACATTTTCCAATTCAAACTTCGCATACGAATACTTGCGCAACACGAACACTCGTGATTTTCACAGTGGCACGGTAAACCACCGTACATTAATAGAACAGATGAATTGTCTTGCTTAAAATTGACAATCATAGCCTTGTATTCAACTCCTGTCTCTGGATTGTAGACCGATACTGGATATTGCGACAAATCTGTACAAATTTATTAAGTTCAGTATAAGGCTGTTCTACGAAACGAAGTAACTTTTGAAAATTAATTTCTACGTTTAAATTACGTTTCTTTTATGTGCGAAAATATTATTCGTTACCTATCGCAGTGTCTTGCTCGTGTGACGTTGCGCTGCAGATAGACTGCATCGCGAGGAACACCAGAAGAATGCTGAACACTTTGGAGAACATGATTCTGGCGAAGAAAAAAAGAAAGGTCCGTTGCCAATCGGTTCTGACCGGAGACTAAAATTGGGTTGTGATGAAAGGACACGATGACACTTTCATTCTAACCGATCATATACTTTCGCTGGATGATTGGTGGGACCGAAGGAGTACACTAGTGACACTTGTGTTTACAATGGTTGTTGGCAGATCATATGCTAACAGACTAAATAATTGAGAAATTACTTACTTTATTTGACACGCTTCATTACTTACGACTGAGCAAGAATTTATTAATCACTTCGCTGGTAATTCGCAACTATTTATTGGAAATACAACAATGCAATGGTAACCAATGATAAGATGTAATGATAACGTCTATTCTTATCCTTTTTTCGCTTCTAATCAACGTTAACAATGGGTCCACAAGTCGACAACTAATTTATCTTTAGTTTCTCTCGATAGTTCGATTTTTCACAGACTTTGTAATAACATCTTTAATTATTTCATTACGTGGTTTCAGAATGCAGCTGAATCAGAGTCTTATACCTTAACTTCGATGGCTACTCCTCGAATTCCTGCTCCTCGCTAGAAGCCCGTAATCAGTGTCATCGTCGTCTGCTTCCATCGTTTGATAATGCTTTTCATTCGCTTTTACGTTATAAACCAGAGCACTGATTACTGCATCTTCTATTTCGCCAAATTTTCGATTTCAGCCTTCTCTTCTTGAGTCTTCTCGAGTTTTCTCGAGTCTTCGTGATTCTCCTGTTCACTTTCATCGACTTTCTTCGTCTTTTTCTTCGCCATTCTTATCGCCATCGTCATCATCATTGTCCATTGTTCAAAAGCTCTTCGTTTTCTACATCTTCACCCTTCACCGCCTTCTTCGAGAGTTTCTTCCTCTTATTTATGTCAGTTTCCATCGCGTTGATATTGGTACTCGTGATGCTGCGTTATATTTTATTCGCATCCAATGCTGTGAATTTTTCTGTCGATAATTTATCTGGCTTCGCGTAGGAAGCCATCTTATTGGAGACAACCATGACGACTTCTTCGACTTCGTTCATCGTTGTATCAGCGACTACAGAGTCTTCTTCAGCGTCGCTTTCTTCCTCCACGTTCGACAATTCTTGATTGCATTCGTTGATTGTAATCGACACTCGATTAATAAGTTAATATCTCACACTGACTTTGTTTTCTAGAGAAATTTAAGTAAGTTTTGCGCTGCTTATCTGCGTGTTATTTTCTAATGGATTTCTGCGATAATTGAATTAAGAAAAATAAACGATTAGAAAACCTAGTCCTAGAGCTATAGATAGACTGCATTGCGAGCAACATCAGAGAAATGTTTCCGCAACATGATCCTGGCAAAGAAGAAGGAGAAAGTCCGTTGCCAATCGTTTCTAGCCGTAAATTAATTAAATAGATTAGATTATAGATTTTGTACCATTAGTGAGAATGTGTACACTTGTAGCACACTTATGTTTGTACAGTTGGTTAGAAGATCATACGTGAGCAGATCGAATAGTTGATAAATTATTTATTTTATTTAACAAGTTTAATTACAGTTTCAATAAATTAATTAAATAAGTACACATAAATACATACCTGACTTAATGCGAATTCATATGGCTTACTTCATGGAGAACGATCATTTCTAACTATTTATTAGAAATATTATAATAGTAACACCCTTGTAACTAATGAAAAATAATGATAAGAAATAGTTACAATATCATAAATAATGGTAAGATATGATAACATGGATTCTTATCCTTTGTTCGAGTAGAATCAACGTTAATAATGCAACGACAAGACGTTAATTGATTTATCTTAAGTTTTCCTCAAGAGTTCAATCATTCACAGACTGTAGAATCACCTGTTTTAATTATCCTAGTAATGGTTTCGGAATGCGGTTGAATTCGTGTCTCAGAGTCTCACATCTTTACTTTGGTGGCTATTTCTCGAATGCCTGCTTCTCGCTAAAAGCCCGGTAAGCCCTAATCCGTAATCAGCGTCATCATCGTCTGCTTCCATCGTCTGATAATGCTTTTTCACCTTGCCCTTCTTTTTCCCGTCCGTTTTCTCGTCATAAACCAGAGCACTGATTACCGCATCCTCTTCTTCGTCGTCGTCGTCGTCGTCGTCGTCGTCGACCAAACTTTCGACTTCAGCCTTATCTTCTTCGTCCTCGTGATTCTCCTGTTCACTTTCGTCCACTTTCTCGTCTCCGTCTTCTTCTTCGCTATTCTTCTCGTCATCCTCGTCCAGAAGCTCTTCCTCGTCGTCGTCGTCGTCATCGTCCTCATCCAGATCGTCTTCTAGAATATCGTCGACGTCGTCGTCGTCATCCTTCACCGGCTTCTTCAGGGGTTTCTTCTTATTTACTTCATTCTCGATCGCGTTGATACTGGAACCCGTGATGCTTGGCTTCTTTTTACTCGCATTCGACGCTGTGAACTTTTTCATCGGCAATTTATTCGGCTTCGCGTAGGAAGCTATCTTATTGGAGACAACCGTGACGACTTCTTCGGCTTCGTCCTCCGCCGCATCATCGACTGCAGACTCTTCTTCAGCGTCGCTTTCTTGCACGTTCGATGATTCTTGATTGTATTCGTTGCTTTCCTCCGAATCATTCGCGGCAATGTCATCATCGACGCTGGCAAAATTCACAGGCGACGATGTTGGCTTGGTTAAAATGGGAATAGTGAACTGGAGAAATGGCGTAGGCGTGGTTCCTTTTGGTTTCTTCGTGGTCTCGTCATCGCCGGTTATGATGTCCAACAGAGCGCCAAATCCGAGGACATCGTCGTCATCTTCCTCCTCTTCTTCCTCCGTCGAGGAATTCGTCGCAGAGTTGGCCACCGGTGTGTCATAGTCGGTATCCTCTTCTTCGTCGTCGTCGTCCGAGCCTAAGCCGAACAGGTCATCGTCGTCTTCTTCTTCTTCCGGAACCTCGGTTTCGATCACCGGAAGTGGCTCCGCTGGGCGTAGGTTCACGCCTTCCGGACCGAATCTGTGGTATCGCGATCGTGTAAATATTTTATGCCATTTTTGTCATCGTCACAGAAACGATGTTAACAAGCGAATCTCGTTACCTGAAGCAACCGACACGCAAACTAGCTTCGATTTCGGTGGACGACTGTAACTCTAGCCCTAGGCAGGCTTTGAAATTGTTCCTGGCCTCCCGTTTGATAGAGTATATCCTACCACAGAATTTCGTAAACCCTCCTGGTAACGGGACACACACTGGCTTGGGACTCTTTCCTAAAAAACAGGTCACGCTTATTCGTTTGATGTACACGGGACTTTCGCTACGAACGGTCACGACACGCAAATCGATCGGTGTTGATGCGTTATGAATATTTGATTTGCAGCGTAGAATTTAGTTCACAGTTTCGACGAGGTGAAATCGTCCAACGTCCACGGATCGGACCGTTCAGCTTGAACCGATAAAGCGTACGCGATATGTTCTAAAACTGCATCGTGTAGACGTTAGGTGAAAGTCGGAACGCGTTTCCGGAATTTCGAGAGGCTCTCGTCGAGTCCGAGTTGCTAAACGATTAACATACTTTTCTCGAGTACAAGTTTTCTGCCTTCGAACAGATGAATACTCGTCTTTCGAGATTTTCAGCACGTAACGTCCACTACTTTGATCGAGTAATGTTTGCGTAATATATACACGAGTACTTACCGTTTACTATGGTGCTTGTCAGGATGTTATTTCCGAAGCTAAGTTGCACGGCCAATTCGTTCCCTTGCAGGTACTGCAAGGATGCACATCCTGGAACGAACAATGCTTCCGTTGGAGTCTTTGATGAAGACAGAGGAGCAAGTGTAACGCGGAACTCGTTCATCGTCTCGTTTCCTCGACTGTTATGCTTTCTAATGGCTCCGTTCTATTACGTACAATTAAATTACGCGACCCTTACCTGGACCTTGAAATTGCACCAGCGGTATATGGAAGTCCCTGCAACAATTGCATATGTTCTCATTGCAAGTGCAGT
Source organism: Eufriesea mexicana (assembly GCF_001483705.2). Lineage (NCBI taxonomy): Eukaryota > Metazoa > Arthropoda > Insecta > Hymenoptera > Apidae > Eufriesea > Eufriesea mexicana. The sequence goes on along the minus strand of NW_016908244.1, from coordinate 702,740 downwards.
ATCTGTTAACGGTGTCAGTTGCCTGCTTCAACGGTAGCGTTGATATCTCAGCGTTACTTTCCTCGGAACTTCTCATATCTCTGACTGCTCCTTCCTCCGCTTTCCCATCGTGTTCTGCGAGTGAATAATTTCATCGTTTACGCACTTTAGAAAAACAGAGACGAGAGAACGAAATGCAAGAGATTTCTAAAGCCCGTTCTCTGCATTAAGTAATCCTCTACTTGAAGCAAAGTATAACACGTCCAATCTTCTGACCCAGTTTTTACGTTACTCGCGTTCATTAGATCTCTAAAACAAGTGACTTCATCCTTCGAAATTATATCTCTTATTAACACCAATCCTTCAATAAACGTTTCCTTTTTGCAAGGAAGCCAACATTCACGCGAAATTACCAGGCCATTAGAAGAATTGGCGTTAACAATGTCAAAACTGTCGAAAATCGTTACCGATCACTCGGCCGTATGCCGCGAACGCGACCAGAAGAAGAATCAGCAACAGCTCCACCACCGTGGTCACCTTCATCCTGGCGATCGTCCTGTAACGCAGAATACGAGGATGACGTGAGTGCTTTCGACGATCTTCAATTTTCAAACGCTGCTGGCAACGTGCAACAGTTAAAATTGATATTCTACCGCATTTTCCTGGCGCTGCACAAAGGGGAGATCTTACAACGAGTAAGATCGGTATTCAGCGCGTGATAGACACGGCACTCTCAACGAAATTTCAACGAGGATGGTACACCATATGTCCCGGCTGGCAATTCGCGAAGCTTCCGTCCGTTTCGAAAGCCATCGAGTATCAACGATTACACGCGAAACGACCCGAGCCGTCCAGAAATTGTGCCGGATTACAGGAAAGCTAACGGAACGTCGGAGATTGCTAGAGCACCGCGAATACCACCACGTGTGTTCACGCTCGTTAGCGATAACTCGGTAAAGGATGAAACGCGCGGCTGATCCCCGATGGGAGCAATCATTTCGAGCAGCGAGCTCATAGGAGGAACGAGATTTTCTCCTGTTTCGGACTCGTCTCGTCGCGCGCTAACCTCTCTTGTCTGCGACCGGTTGACCTAAATCACGGTCACGGTCAAAGACGTCTCCCTCGAGGAGTTTACCGCTCGAATGGTACATGAACAACGCGCTCCAGGAAGCACGCACATGCGTCAATCGCCTGTATGCGGAACGTCATGCGGTCACGTTGGAAGAAACGGTGATCGGTATGCGTAGGTATGCGTTCGATCGATGTAAGCAGCCGGACTTACCGATTACGTTTAATAACGTAACAGGAGATTTAACTGTATCGGCGGAGTTTGAAATCAAAGTCAACAAACGCAGAGTACGAGTGGCCGGAGGTTAAGAATCGAGGAGCCGATCGAACGATGCCTCCGCGAGCACATGGCCGCCTCGAGAAACCGCAAACGTGTCAGGAAAACGAGAAATTAGTGAAACTAGGAAACCAGTTTACACTGACCTGTGCGATAGAGACGGAATTCCAGACGAAAATTTCGTATCGGATGCAAAACGATCGTTCGAGAAGGACGTCTCTCTTCGTCGCACCCTTCAGCTCTTTTTTCCGACTCTTCGTCTTACGGAGGCCAATGTTTAACTGAAGATGCCTCCCAACTCCCCCCAAGGTTTCTTTAAAAGTCGGTCAACCCACCACCACCTGCCTCGGCCGAGGCTACGATTATTAAGTATTCTAATACGCTCTAGGTAAATAAGACGATTCCCCACCAGCCGGGGGACAGTACGTCGCTCGTGGAAGATCCCCGGCAGGGTCTTCGTCGTTTCGACGTTGAAAATCGAAACGGAAGTCGGCTTCTCGTCTCACCTTGAACCGACGCCAGGGTCAAGTACGCCATCATCGACTGTTGTCGACCTCGCGTGCCCGATGAAAGATTTACTCTCGAAACGATATCACGATGATTCATCCGACACGACGAGATCGGGATGATCGAAATCGGCGAGTCTCCGTTCCTCCGTGCGTAACTGGTTCCCAATTTGCATCCACGAGCGTGTCCACGTGACGACCACGCTTATCAGTTACACCTAGATAGTGTTAATCGAACGATTTAGACCGGCCCGATTATTCTCCCGCCTCCTTTTTCAGCTTCAGCACAGTGGCGCAAAGTTTGAGCGACGCTGCAGGCGTTTATGTAGGCTTCCACGTGTTTGGACGTATAATACAAACCTCGATCGCGAGGATCTAATAGCCAGTGCCACTTCGCAGCAATTTCTATCGCCATAAAGTTACAAGCGATCGCGGTGCATCCACAATGAGCATGCCGGAAATTCTTCATTCGCTCGGCGTGCAGCTCGCCTTTTACGTTTTACGACTCGAATCTTTTCGTCGACCTTCAAAATGGTCGTTGGTCCCGCGAGGAACGGGGCTAGCCTTGCGAACCTTGAACCTCGTTCTTGCCCCGGTGATATATTTTCGAGTAGGAGCACCACGATGACAAACGTCCGCTCGTCGGATAAGATCTTTCGAGCAGTCAGGGAGAAGCGTGTTTTGGTGGTCGAGGTGGGTCCTTTCTCCGGTTAGTAGGTCGAAGAAAGTAGTGGTCAGGAGTGGTTTACCTTGGTTAATACTTGCCCGACAGAGCGAAGGCTCCACAATGGAATTCAGGCGACCAAGGGTTGCTGAAGGCTGGATAATTATTGTCGACGATGCACACGACCGACTCTCGGCCCGGTGTATTTTAAGATAACGCTTGCTCTTCCGGGCTTCTAAACGGTATGGCGAGGTGAACGACGCGGGGATGTGGGTCATCAAGGGAAACGAGTTTTTACGTAACGTCACGGGGTAATCTGTTCGGACGCTGGGGCCCCGTTTCGAAACCGTAATACAATCGGGAGTAGCCCGATGGAGTTTGTAAACAGGAAAAGAAATCGATCGTCGATCGAATAAATCGGGCATTCCGTGTTCGCTGAAATCGGAAAAAACAGCGACGCGGAGATAAATTATATAACGTCCGGAGGTAATATTAAGGACGATGATAGCAACGGTTGCAAAGTGGCACGCTGCACGGGTGTCCAAGCAGAACGACGGTGTTCCTGTTTGCTCGTGCCTAACCGAGCGCACTCTTTTCCTTCCCCTTTCGTTTAACGCCTTTTTATTCGTAGATAAACGCGTGCGACGACCGATCAGAGAAAGCCGGGGATACCGGGAGACATGACCGATGAAAATATAATTGCCAGGGAAGAAGGAAAAATCTGGGAAAAAGGAGCTCTCGTTAATCTCGTATCGCCGTCGTTACGCTCGTACCGATCCAGGTTACAGGAGCATGGAGAGAAGGAAACAGACTTGATCGCCGAACTGGGGGTCTCGCCTAGAACCCGCGTCGGGTGTCCGACCTTCCGAAAATCGGACTCGCCGACGGCGATCACCGTGGATTTTCACTTTTATCCATGAAAGATCCCGCGACGAGGCATCGCGACGAAATCGTCGGGTCTCTGGGGCGAAAGAAAATTGCGAAAGAAAGAAACGGAGAAAAAAAGAGATTGCTTTTACTGGCTGGCTGTAAACGGTATCGTGGCCATTCGAAAAGAAGAGCACCGGCTTTTTGTCGGGGCCCCGAATGGCCAGACTGAGCATCGGTAGATAGGACAGTCGCATAAGTTCTCTTGGTACCAGGTTGCCGAAGGAGGTCACCCGGTCACCCAGATGAGGTTCTTTGCCCGTTGTTACCTCCGCACCTCGGCCAATGGCGTGGCACCTCATCGTCGCCGTGGCCAATCCTGTCGCCAGTTTTCGTGCCGACCGCCAGCCGATCACCGATCCGAGACCCGCGCCCGGCTTTGTGCCCAGATTTAAGCTTCTTCCTTGCTGGGCAGGATCTCCAAGCCTCTTCGACGTGTGAATCCTTTTGACAGTTTCTACTTGGTGGTTCCATCCGCGAGTTCCCGGCAACCGTTCATCGCGTGGATCCTTTCGTCCCTGCACGAGAATCTTGGGAACACCGTGATGGCCGTCAGGTTCACGATCCTGGTGCTGCTGACCACCACCGTCGTCGTCGTGTCTGCCGCTGGATTGCTCGGTGAGCAACGGATCAGTTACGCTCTCGTGCAAACGTTTCTCGCGGTTTTTGCAGCATCCCTCGGACATGCTAGCCAACGAACGCCGCAAGTTCGACGTTCGAGACCGAGGATCCGTTCGCCGTTGCGCGTTTCATTCGTAACGCGCGAATAAACAAAGGTTCGACGTCCGCATACCAATCACGACCCTCTTCCGGGGGGGTAACTCGATTTTCGACGTGATGGCGCGTACTTGGGGCGCGTGCTTCGTTCGCGATTTCTCTTCGCTTCGTCAGGTCTACGTTCAGTCGTTTCCTAATGGTAACTCTTCCTAACCGTCCATTTTTCCAGCTGCTTCTTTCTCTCGTTCTTTTTCCCTCCTGTTTTTTTTTATCCAGTGATCAAATTGCGTATCGTAAGACGTCGGTCAGTAGCTTGTCCCAGTAACGCGAGAAAGTTCACGGATAGACATCTTTCTGACTCATCGACGCGGCACACTTAGCTGTACACGCACTTTGTTTACCGTTTCGAGAGAAGAATGACGAGCTTTTTGGTGGTGGAAGCGAGTAAAGTCGAAACGGTGTCAGCCCGTCGAGAGAACAGTCTCTAACAACGACGTAACGAAGGGATGGAAATCGCAGTCGATATTTTCCCTCGACTCTCGATCCACGACTTTCGTTTCGCTCCAATTTCTCTTCTCCAATTTCTCCGGTCCGCCCCTTTGTATTTTTTTCTCTTTTTCCCGTCACAGAGACGCTGCTCTCCTGGGACCTGCCGGATGCCATGGGCAGATCAACCGCGCCACAGTCGCAATGTCTCTGTCAGACCTCCAACTGCTTGTGTTGCATCGATCTGAACCTGACGGCAACCATCGACCTGGGTGGGCCAGCGTGCATCAATGTCAAGCAGAAGGAGCAAAACATCTCGTTGAACCTTAGCTACGGCGACAATCCCGTGCACAATGCTACCATTAAGATCGGTGAGGAATAACCAAGTTATTCTCCTAATTCGAGTAACGAGCGATACACGATAAACGATGACTCGAATTTTTCACGCCTCGAACTTCCACAGTGGACGCAGCCAACAAACCGACCTGCATGAACCTTCTGTCGGACCTGGCGCAAATATGCGCGAAATTTACGTCCATCAGGCAGGCGGAAGCTGGCTACGACGGCTGCCTGGTGATCGAGCCTGCTCTGCTGGGCACACCGCAAGCCACTTACCACATGGGATGCTTCAATTTCAATCAGGTGGTGCGGCAGATCGAAGCCTTTGCGTGAGTACGATCCTAAAAACTGTTTCAAGATCGGTACACCCGACGCGTGTCCTGTTACACGCGCTGCACCGATGCCCCGGTATCGTTAATTTCCTGATCGATTTCCATTGTATCTCGATTACGAACGTTGTCACCGTTAATTCCTCGTTACTCGAATTTCCTCGCAGCGTCACCGAGTCGACCGAGGCCACCGACAACTCGGAGGACGAGGACGATCCTTTGAACACGGAGGAATTCATAGCCGCGGTGTCAGCGAGCGCTGAGCAAGGTATAGCTCTGTTCTCTCAATGGCTGGGGCTGAATTTGAACCCGAAACTAAACCTGACCAATCACGAGACGAGCCAACGAGCCGTCCCGTCGACGACCTCTAGATCAGCTCGAGCTCACTGGGAGCAGGAGGAAAAGAACGACGAACGGTTCAAGCAACTGCTCAGTGCTCAGGACAACGTTCTAAAGGGCTCGGCGACGATTGGCCAATCGAACGGAGCCGAAACGACGTTCGTTTATTCGAAACCCTCCGAGCTATTCTCGTCGGAGAAGAGTATGGACGAGAGAAGAATCGACCAGGTGAAAATCCAGCCCCAACACCTGGCCGTGGTACCGAAAGAGTCCAGGAGGGGCGGTAGGGCGTACAACATTCATCAGCACGTGAACGAGATCTGAAGTGGTTTTCGCTCGACTCGATCGACTGAGGATGATAATTAAAAATGTAGAGTTTAGGGTATCTCACACGTAGACACGTATTCTCATGACGAGTTAGGGCAGAGTTATTATCGTTGTCCTTTCCTCTCGTATTTCTTTACTCCTCTCGCTTTGTTATTAATTCACGACGAAATTCGAACTAACCAAGGGACACCAACGAACGACCACACACACTCTGCCGTATCGATCGGTGTCGGAGATCGTTCGTTCGTTTCGAGGAGGCCGAGCACGCTGATCAGCTATGTACGCCAGAATGATCTCTCGCAATTGCGATCGCCTTTTTCTCCTTTCGTGAAATTCGTTCCACTCGCGAGGCATTAGCAATCGTCGCACGATCCATGGCTCCATCCATCGCACGGTTCTTCAAGGATCACCGAAATATACAGTACACGAGTTTTGGCTGAACGGAATAATCTTCTATCCTATCTAACGATTAATGGAAGGAGTAAGAGAACGCGGATTAATGATGGTTGCAAACAGCGTTTCCATTATGCGAACTATTTATTTGTTTTCGACCCCGCATAGTAAGTAGAAAATACAGTAACATTCTTCGAGTAGTTCGTATCCATGCGACAACATCGAGTTGTACTTACACACTTATGGTAAAACACGTATACACGTCGAGCGATAGAGTTCTTTTCCTTTCCCTTTGTGTTTAATAAAAAAATAACCGTACTGCGTGACACGCGTGTACAGATACGCGAGTATGTTGCACGCGCGGGTCTATGGATCATTGATCGATCGCGGAAAGCCGTTCGCGGAGCATCGAACAGAATGAATCAGAACGATTGATACACCGCCGTTCTCCGATCGGATACACCGGAAGGCTAGTAGCTCACGCACGAATTCAGCGAATCCAATCGTTGACACGTAACAGGGTAGAAACTACGAACAGAGAAATTTTTATAATCGTATTTTGTAACATCGTTGACACGGATATGGTTAATAAAGCCAAAAAGAAACGGTTCAATACATTCTCGTTCATCCTGTCCACGTTTCCCCTGATCGATTTCATCAGCGAGGATCCCGATGCCCGAATACACGCGTGGTCCGTTAGGAAGACGAGGAAGAAAATTTGTCGTCAACGCTGAATGTTCCTTTGTAAAATCTCGCGCTATTTCGAGCGAATTCTCGTGCCGAGAAATTGGGAAAGAGAGTCGCGGGTGTTGAAAAATGAAGCTTCCTCACTCGGTCAATCATGGAGTACATACGCAATCGTCTAGAGGCGAAACTCAACTGGCGATACTTTCAAGTCCGATTTACCGATCGCTCGCGTTCCTTCGTTACACCTCGAAAAATCGATATAAGAAATATAGCGTATATCACCGTATAGATATATATGTATGCGTATATATATTTTTTCTCGTTTATTCTCCCGATATCGATAACTATATAAGGTAAAAGAAGAGAGATAAAAAAAGAGACGAAAGTAAAGTAAAGAAAAGAATCGAAGAGTTGCTGAAACGAAATATTACAGATGGACTAGATGCTAATAACAATTTCTTCGACTTAAAATAATAACGCGTCTCGTTCGATCCGTCAAAATATATATTTCTATATATGTATATATATATAATTCTATAGATATGCGTTTCTCCGTTTTATACGTCTCCTTCTCCTCGTAGTAAAAATATTTTTTGGGCTTCATCTTTGGGCGATCATCGTTACTCTATGCAAAGGTAGTTAAAAAATAATTCGATCCTTGCTCGCGACAACGTGGAAAGCTGGACATCCTGTTACGCGCGTTCCATCGATCCGAGATCGCAGCGTCCCGACGCCTCGAGAGCGTCGCCGTGGTCGTACTCGTCGTGACATTTCCGACTACGTCGACTCGTCGACGTGCCTTTCGTGTTTCACGACGCGATACTCCCGGCTACGTTCTTCTCTCGCGTCACGAACTCTAGCCTTAGAAAAATAATTCGCAGTCTGCTAGCTACTAAACCGGAGGACTCGGATCCTTCCTTACGTTCGCGCAGGTTCGATTCAACGTCGAGATCATTTTAAAAAATAGACTTCGTCCGTGGGTAAAACGCGAGTAAATTTCGACAAAAATACACTCTCTGTTTGTAAAAAGTTCGATACGAGAAAAGAGTATGAAAGCTAGAGCCTTAAACAGCTACTAACGCTAATAGTGACTTCGGTGATTACTGAGAGAACGATTAAAAGTTACCGACAGATACATTGGTACATCGAATACGAGTAGATAGTACGATACCATAGGATTACACCGTTTTGATTTGTCCATAGCTCTTTGGCTATGCTGCTTCGAGACATCTTTGATCCACCCCTACGAATTCGAACGACGATACGTTCCTGGTTGCCGTGAAATTCTACAAATTTCTCTCGAAAATTTCGCAAACGCTTTCGCGCGAATAAACGCATACCCGAGTTCCTCGTTTCAACAGCATCGGCGCGTCCTTCGCTTCTTCGATTCGTTTTGCATAAATTCCATCGCGTCGAACGCGCCACGGTATTGGCACCGAAATTTGTTGCCGTTCGCACGTTTCTCGCCACAACGCTGTCGAAATAAGGACCTCGAACGACGAATGCGGAAATTCTTCCGACGCAAAATACAAAACGTAACCTTCGTCGCGGCATCCTCTTAGGAAGCAGTAATATACCAAACGCATTTCGAAACGCACGTGCACAACCGAGAACATTACCGGAAATGGTAAAAATGAAGTTGGTTCGTTGTTGCGCGGGATCAACGCAGTCCCGCTTCCCTTCTTGCCAGCAATAATGAACGATATTGCTTATGGAAATAGAGCATCTGCGCGGATTATAGGCTATGGTCCTTCTGAATGTCGGAGTTTCGATTTTCGCGCGCATCCGGAGCGCTTAAATACAAAGCGGAAACGCAACGTTCTCACGCGGAATGCGATAGGAGGAGATCAACGGTTCACTTGACTTGCTGACGTGGCGTTGGAGCAGCAGGCGGTAACGTCAGGGAGTCCCTTTTCTTTCTGTTCACGCGACGTCCGACGTGCAACACCACGTCTCCAGCTTTCACGGACTTGAACTCGGCAATCGCCTCGGCGTGCGTCATACCGTGAAGAGGTTTCGAATTTATCGACAAAATTTCGTCCCCTGAAACGACATTCGAGATTTCACGTTCGATTAATCATTATCATTCCGAGCTACCTGAATAGCCGCAGCAACTACCATCGTATCTCGCACCTTCTTTGACAGTTCCAAGATCGGCAGCTTGGCCATTAGGGAAGACCGTCTTCACGTAGATTCCCATGTTACCTCGAGGACTGTCTGTACCTCCGACGATACTGAAACCGAGTCCTTTGTGTCCAGGACCCTTTAGAAATCTGGCCGTCAGTATCGTGAATGACGCGCCACCCTTGCCTGGCCTCGGTAGGGTGCAGAATCTCGACTCTTCACCCTCGCCAGCTTCGTCGATGTCTTCGAGTTCGGAGTCGGTATTCAGGCCTTCGTCTGTGTCTTGCGTGCCCTTAAAAAATAGAGGAATAAACGAGTAAATAAAAATAAAAGAGGAAAATAGCGAGTCTCTTCGTTCTTCACTCACTTGCCAAGTCTTCAAGCCGGGACCGGAGGAACTGGGGATATTCGCCACGCTTCTGCTGTTCATTCGTCTGGTCGTCTTTTTGCCAGGACTCCTTTCAGCACCCAGACTAGACGGGCCATCCTCTTTGTTCACGCACGGCGATCCAGGCCCGTTCGTGTAATTGTTTACCTGTCCACCGACTTTGAAGTCGGTCACCCTCTTCCTGGGCGTCACCCTCGGTATGTGAATCTCCTCGAACGACGAGTCCGACTGATTCCTAGACTTCGTGTTCTTCTGGAAATGCACGTTCTCGTACGAATGGTGGTCTCTCGTCTCGGAGTTGCTCCTCGCCAGATGCCTGTCGGAATGTGGCGTGACGGATGATGTTAGGTCCGACCTGTGACCCCGCTGGAAGCGTACGTTCTCGTACGAATGATCCTGGTGTCTGCCAGTGTCACGATTCTCAGAGTTGCTGCGTTGTAACACGCCTCTGGACCTCGGGCAACATCCTGGAGGGGAGTTGTTGTACAATACGTTCTCGTACACGTCTTTTTGACTCTGCTCGTGACTCAGGACCGGGGAATCGTAAGCGCTGCTAGTCTGAGAGTACGTGAACGTCTTGTTGCTGTTCGTCAATGGGCTACTGCAATTTGGAGAGTTTGGTACGCTGCCCTCTGCCAGAGTTTCGAGGTTGTCGTGGAAAGGATAGGGTGGTAGAGAAGTCGGTTCGCTGGAATCGTAGCACTCGCCGTCAAAATTCTGGCTACTCGAGGAGGACAGGGGACTGGGCACGTAGAAATTCGACGCGTTATCCTTCTGCGAGAACACCTCTGTCACGCTCAGGGCCTTTCTTTTTCGGATGCCAGCGTTTATCTTGCTGAATTTGCTTCGTAGCACGTGCTGGATGTCCGCGATACCCTTGGTGGTGCCTAAACAGCGTCCGATTATTAGCCGTCGTATCCCGAATGTCTCATAAGGTCAATGAAAATTAATTACCTGGCAATCTGAGGGAGCTGGTCTGTAACAGTTTCTTCGGCGAACTGCCATCCTGAAGACTTTTGGCTGCAGGCGAGGACTCCCTGCTAGCCGGGCTGGACCTTACGGGTTGAATAACCCCCTGGGTCGTTCCACCTTGGATCAAAGCCTCCTGAGGTTCCGAGGTCTCCTGCACGGAGCACCTCCGCCTCAGCTTTCTCCATCGTTGACTGATGCTCTTGTTCCATAAATTCAAGTCTGCAATAGAGGAGCGAAAAAGTTCCGTATGACTACCGGTCACAGACTGCGCTATCTCGTGACGAGCAGCTACCATCGTTAAAGGAACCGGATGACCAAGAGTTGCCACGAAAAAAAAAACAGAGAAGAAAAAGAGACTGCTTCTTAATCATCGGAGTTAACGACGGGAAACGCTCATCTCCTGCCCTCGCGAGGTGTAACGACGTGTTGTTATTTACCAGAGATAAAATTAGATCTCGATCGAAAGGGCAATAAAAAAAAGCGGAGACCGGGAAAAAAATAGCGTTTACGGAGATAATGTTATCAGCAAAAATAATTATCAGATACGGGGCCGAAGATTAAGAGATCATCTCGACCTTCGACTAATGTACGCGCGTGTGGAAAACTAGCAACATCTTCAATTACAATTCAATATAGTTTCCATATTCGATGCTCGTGGATCCGTGGATCCTACAAAAGACGATCGACGTTCGAATTCTGTTCCTTTCACCGATTCCCTGCAAGGGTCATGCCCCTTCGACTTCCGCTTCCTCCTCGTAGGGTGGCAACTTGGACGACCTTGGGCAAGGCAGGCGCATAACAAACTCGTGGTTTTCTTCAGCGACGGAAGAAAGTCAACGTGATGAATAATTAATGGAGATCGATGACGGGCATGGTCGCGAGGTCACTGTGCTTACGCGTTTCACTAATCCGTCTAATTACGTTTGCAACTGCGCGTCGTTTTCTCGCTTCGAGACGATCCATGTCGAACCGCAACGTGTCACGAGGACAACGCCGACAATGTCGATGTTGACGATGACAACGACGAGGACAGGAAAGCAGAAACGAACGCGCCGTTGCCCTCGACGATCGTTGCTGACACACTGGGGCGTCGGTGGCGGCTGCACTCGCCATTATCCGGAGTTACAGTCATCTTACAAAATGCACTTTCACTTGTCGACGTATCTGCGGATGCGCCCGGTTTCGCGAGGCCTTTTTCGTTCCGCAGCTAACGCCGGACGTTGCGCTTTGCGTCGCTGTGTTTTCCATAGATTACAAAGTATCGTCGAACCTTTCGTCCGCGTGGCAAACGAACAATCGGCCAACGAAATCGTTGCTCCACGCTTTTCTCCTCTTCTTCCACGTTTCACTTTTCCGCTACTCGCGCGCAAAAACGGTCGCTACTGAACGAGATCAAGCGCGTAAATCGATGAGGAATCCCACGATGTTTCGTGCTTCGGTAATTCGCATCGCTCGATTCACCGCGGGTAAAACGCGCGTGAATAATGCGCGTTATCGGGATCCGAGTTTCTCCTTCATTTTCAGCTTTCCGCGGCTGGAATAACGGGAATTGGTATCGGTTATCGGTTCCCTTGTCGCGGAATGACACCCACCATCGGCGCGAGGAAGATCGATATTTTCACGCGGAAATGCTTCGGTCCGCGTGCAGCGTTAATTAAAATTTGCCAGCATTGGCGAGCTTCATGCAAATTAGTATCGATTGCACTGAAAACTGGGATTCCACCTTGAGCAGGTCGAGCGAAAAAGCATGAAGGACACGCGGCAATTGCGCTCCGCGATCATTCGTGCGATGATCTCGTCCGATCCATCGGCGATGATAAATCCGTCCTACGTTTCAGCATGCAGACCTCGTCGTTTTCCTTCGCCGTTTTCACCTTCACAGCATGAACTTCGACAGCTTACAGTCCTCCGGATGTACGAGCATTTGCAACTCTAATCGAAGCAGCTCGGCGTAGAAATAAAAGAATCCAAGGATGTACGCCAACATGCTATCAAGATGTCGGTGCCGAAGATCAGGCGTCGCGATAGGAAGTCGGCGAGGAACGAGGAGGAACTGCGAAAACTCGAGCGCGACCGACGTTCGAGCGACGCTTGAACCAGGATTTCGGAAACCACAGGAGTCCACACTGTACGCGGTCTCGACATGAACTGAAAGACTGGAGGTTTACGGTTAGCCGTGTGCGTAAGGCATTACGTGCGTGTGCGTAACAGACTGTATACACGTGTGCAGCTTGGTACCTGTGCATACAGGGTGACGCGGAAGAAAGTATCGAACGCGTTCCCATCCCTTCGGCTTTTCGTGTTACGAATTCTCAGCATAGCTTCTCAATGACCCGCGTGAAATTCCTTTTTCCTTGGATACCATTTTATGCTCACAAGCGACTACGATTGGGCATAGTTCTCGAAAATGTTCGCTACTCGCCAGGCGAGTACGAAGTTAAAAATAAAATTAAAAATATCACCCCGAAACGGAGAAAATTTCTCGACACTCGGCAAAAACGATTTTTCCAACCGACAGGATAACTCGGCAGCTTCGAGCTGACTTCGAGCGAGGAAAATCCTACGCGTTTATTTCTAAAAGAGCACGCGGTGTATGCGATAACCGGAATGTTGCAAAGTTAACGCGCAACGACCGAAACCCCGGCAACTATTTCATCTTATTTCATATTTCACGCATTCTCGTTCCACTTTAAACGCGTATCCCGCTCGTTTCCTCCGAGAACCACGCGCGCCATTTAATTAAGCGTTCGGAGGATAACGAACACTCCGTACACTTTTCCGCTCACCGTGTATGCCACTCGCTCGTAGTCCAATTGTGTACCGATTGTGGGAACCCTTCGCCGAGTGTTAGCGAACGTTCTCTCCGTTGCACGCGCACACACGACAGCCCTGCGAGCCGTGTGCGCGCGAGGGTAAAGCGTGTGTGTACCTATTAATGTGCATCACGGCTGCGTGCACACCCTACATACAATTCTACTCGTGCGCCTCATGGTCAGGGCGGGTTGCATTATTTTCTACGATAATGCGAATGTGCGTTCTTTGCGAGGGTCCGCAGAAAGGTGGACACGCGCGTGGCCAGAGTGGCTCGCAGCGAGTACCCCGCGTTCGTGTACCGAGTTCGATAATCCGCGTACCCACCACTGGGACCACCGATCGTTCGCGAGCCTCGCAAATTGTTTTCGTAACGGTACGCACGTACAATTGGATTTTCCCTCGTCCGAACAGCCATCAGCTGCCAACGTTGCCGATCGCGCTCGCTGTTTGTCTTCGAGAGATCGAAAATATTGCACGAGACGGTGGATCGGTGAACGTGCCGGTTTCAAGGCTCTTCCACACTGCTCGCGGGTTCGCAAGCATGGGAAACTACGTTAAAACGACGATGAACGGTATAGCATTCGTCGCTTCGTATCGACCTACATTCCATTCAGACCTTTCGACCCATGAAGAGGGTAAAATACGTAGGTAAAATGCGATAAAAGCGTAAAAATATGTGTCGCGCGGTGCACAGAATGCTGGCATTCGATAGAGGAAATATGCGCTTTAAAGGGGAAACATCGATACCATAACGGGACACTATAGTAAAGTAGTAATCGAAGTTGCTTCGTTCGCATATCATACGTAACCACTGGACGAGAATACGTGCTTAAGATAAGACCAAAAAATTTGTCGAATCGTTACAAGATACGGAATGTCATAAGTCATAAAGAATTCAAACATTGCTTATGCAAGTGCATACGATTTATTACAGTTGCGATATAAATCACCGAGGTCACAAATTTATAATAAAAGTAAGAGAATCAATAAATCGTACGAATATTGTGGTGAAGAAGAAAAATGATTGGCGATCGTGAAGAAACGATAATGATCGCGCCTCTTCGCCCGACCTTCGCCAGTCAGCTGGCTATATAAAGGCCGTGACATCGTTACTAGAGATCATTTGCCAATTACTCTTCGGGCTGCTGAGATCGAAACCTTTACGAGGATGGAACCGAAACGCGAATACTTTCTTATTCCATTAATTCTTCGATACTTTTCTTTTTCGTTGCTTCTCGGCACGATATATGGGACCACATTTTCGTAAGTCACTCTCTCCATTCCACTGCAAACCCTGTCGAATTACTGTCTACCTGAGACACGTGACGAAACTCCATTCCTTAAAACACTGAGCTTGCTCTTCATCCCAGATCGAGGGTTGCGCGGCCCTGGGTGACCAAAGTTATGGTTCTGTAGTTCGGTTATAGTTCAGTTGTAGTTCAAACGCGGAAATTTACCTGCGGTTAGCCTTCACAGGATGGTCCATTATTGGCTCCTAACCCTCGAGACAGGGGTGCGACGCGTCCTGCTAGGCCACGCTGGACCCTCCCTTGTCTTCAGAGACATAATCGATTCGACGGTATTTCCTTCGTTTTCCCAGCGAGAAGCGATTGCCGAGATTTATTTGAATTTCATTTTAATTTTCATCCATATACGTATGTCCCCTTTGAATTCCATTTTTACTCGAAATCGGAGTCACTTGGGAACGAGAATCTTCCGGGACAAATTCGGAGTATTTTATATTTTATATTTTATTTGCATTCTCTTACTCTTGCAGGAGTTGTACCCGCTTGCGCTAACCGGGCGTTGTTACTTATTACAAGTGCCACGTACAGGGATCGATATGTTGCACGCGAGGCGAAGTTGAGTGAATATTTCTTCCGTTGCTCATAGCGTTTCGATGCCTCGCACGACTCTCGCTGTCGTTAGTTTTGAATAGGCACATGCAGTGCTTTTTCGTTCCGACTGTTTAGTTCGACGCGTTCGCGTATTTACATAAAAGGCGCGATGCAGGCTTGAAAGATGATGCGTTCTCGGGCCTCGAAGTGAATCGGCAAAATGTAAATGTCATTAGCATTTTGCACCGTTGCATTGAACTTTCGCGTACGTAAGTCTGCGTGTCGCGAATTTCCCGAGCTTCGATATTCCATATTTCCATTCGCTGCATTTACCCGGCGATTAGAATACCATTCCGAAATTACGAATTTCATCGTTGTTGTCACGACGGAACGAAAACTGACGAAGAGTCGAGTCGATAAGAAGTAATTAGCCGATGATTAGACGGTTGGAACGAGATCGAATCCAAGAAGCTGACGCGATATATGGCCATCGATCGTGGCCGATTTCACCGCCGATGCGAATCAAGCGTGGTCATAAGCCCGGTCGTAGGTCCTTCTCGGTTGCTATCATCGGACAGTGATTAGATTCCGCAAAACAGCCAGCGAAATGACCGCGGGGGGAACGCAAACATTCTTGTGACGCGCGCCAACGCAGTACGGAGTAGCTCGAAGAAGTTTATTCAAAGAAATGGACGCGCGATGAAAGAGGAAAGAGGGAAGGGCAAGAGATAGATAGAGAGGGAGGAAAAGGAGAGAGGCGAGGAAAACGTAAAGATAGAGGAGGAGAAGAGATAGAGTGACGCGGCAGGAAAGAGAGAAAAGGGGCTGATAGGTACACAGTCGCAGTTGGGAACGCGTAGCCTAGTGCCTGGTGAGGAATGCGTAAACGGTAGAACCGTTTTGTGAACGAAGAGAGAAGGAGAATGCACTTGGAGCTCGGCTGCGTTCGAGAGAGGCTGATAAAAAATATCGTGCGTTCCGCTACCGGTTAAACGGTTTTCGATAATGGTCGCGTCGTTTCCTCTGGTCGGTGCTTTCGCGCGATTCGTTGGTAATTATTCGCCGCTAGAAATTTCTCTCTCGATGGTCCGCGATAGTTTCGTAACTTTTCCGCGAGTCTTGGTTTGCCAAGCGCGACGCGGCGTTCGAAGAAGGCGCGCGCGAGGGGCGTTTCGGCCGTTTCCGGTCATGGCATGGGCCCCGGGTCTCGCCAGGCCGCGACGGTTCGCGTATTCCCGCGTATTTTTGCATCATGCAAGGCCAATGACGCGTCGCAAGAGCGTTGCTCGACGTCCGTCACTGATAATAGATATCGCGTGTCGCACGTTCGTCGCTTCAGCGTTCGTAGCTGTACGTACGAGACGCGTCGACGGATTGATGCACGCCATTGCATAGCGATACTCGAGAACGTTGCTGCAACCCGATTATTTCGCGCTCCTAATCTAGCCGTGTTTTCCAATGCACGTTATCTATATAAATTCCGATTGCGCGACCTCGATAGTGCTCGACTGCCGCATAATTTCTGCTCGTCGATCTCGCGTAAAGAAGATCGATCGAACGCGGTAGGAAATAACTCGGCTAGAAAGTTTCTAAGACCTTAACAGTAAGACCGATCATCGTTAGAAATAGAACGCTATGTAACCCGTGGAAACCAATTACGCTGTTAGGCAAGTGAACGGCTTAATTTCTAAGACAAAAGGTGCCCCGAAACGTCGAACGATCGGTAGAACGGATCTCTCCACGCTGCTCCTCTTCGTCCACGTACGAATATTCGGAGTTCTTCCTCGTATACGTAGATTCCGAGACAATGGCGATCGGAATAAAAGTCAATTCACGCGAATATCGTACGAGCGACGTACTGTCTCCGCTTCCATGTCACTCGTGCAACCAGTTTTGTCGACGGCGTGAATAGTTCGGTACGTGTCCGCGGAATAATCGGCTAACTGTATGCAGACAATGGCTGAGGCCACTCGGCACGCATCGTTGACTCCAATTATGCAAGGAGTTCTCAACTTGGCGCCGTTACCGCGATTACTGCACAGTCTTGTTTGTGCATTATCGAGCCTCCCGAACGTTTTATCGTTCGAATCGATACGGTAGCCGTTCGTAATTCTGCTCGAGTTTATTTTATTCCGCGATGATAGATCGGGATCGGTAGGGAAAAAGCGTATCGCGAGAACCGTCTTCCGCCGTGCCTTTCTCCGCAATTCTCGGCTCTAGACGAAGAAACATTCACGGTAGAACGAGAGGTTAAGCGTGTTCGAAGGAATACGACGAGGTTTAATCGTCGTCAGGGTACACCCTGGCGCCGAGACGAGGCGACGCAGGGTTTATTCGTGGTTTCAGCATCGGTGAAAAGAAGTATCGTTTGCAACGCGCGATCGCAGCGAACGCTAATGAGAAAGTAACGACGATCGCGGACCTTAAAAGCAGGGTAATAAAATATCCATTATTCGAGGCTCGCGTGTGCGTGTCGCAACGCATCGGAACAGCCGCGGAAGGTGGACTTTTATGGAAAATCGCCATTTGCCACTGCATCCTCCGCGCGATACGATCGCGACCGCGATAGAAATATCTTCTGCTCGAGGAACCGATTGTACGTAGACCTCTGATCGTTTCCACGTCCATGACCGTGTCAAAAATGTCGCGTCGTTCTCGATGTTTCCACGAAACGTCACGTACCGTGCGTTCGTACGACGTTCTAAAACTGTCGCGTAACGTTCCACGTTTTACGTCCTTCGCGACCCGGTCGCTGGGTCATCGAGTGACGAAATTTTAATCGGGGCCCAACGGGTACGTCGCGCTAAGTGGCTCGTAACGTTGTCCGTGCCGCGTTAATTTGCAATTTGACAATGCGGAGTAGCCGCGAGACACGCATACGATCGATATCATCGGCGTCGATCGATTTTCATCGGGAACCGTGACTAAGGAAAATCGAGAGTGGCCATTTTATGATCCGCCGCGACGATCGACGAACTCGCGAATTATTTTACATGCGAAATTAACCTTTCGTATTCCGGCTTACGCGGTTAGACCGCGACTCTCTCGAAGAATGCACAAATCATGCGCGGGTGCACGATGCGTGACGCAAATGTCTGCGAATACCTTGTTCCCTGTTTCCGGACGAATTATCGTGGCCTTTGCAACCGCGCGCTTTCACGCGGCACCGTTACGATCCGCGCAGTAAAATATCGTTTAAATATTTATGAACAGCTCTCGTATCGAGAATGTCGCGCGAAATGAACTAAACGAGAGAAAAAGGCGAAAGAGAGATGGTCGGGGACAGGAAGAGGAAGGGGAACGAAGGGAACGGAACGGAACGGGATGGAACGGAACGGGATGGAACGGAACGGAACGGAACGATGTATGTACGAGGCTCGTAGGCGAAAGAGAGATGGTCGGGGACAGGAAGAGGAAGGGGAACGAAGGGAACGGAACGGAACGGAACGGGATGGAACGGAACGGAACGGAACGATGTATGTACGAGGCTCAAGAAGTGTGGCGCGAGTTGTGCGTGAGCACAATGCTTTTTAAGTGGCCGCTGCGATCACGAGCAAGCCTGTAAAGCGCTGGTGTCAACGTTCGCAAACTAAAGAACAGGATCATTCGACAGGAAGTACTATCTTTATACACCGAATTTCAATCAGTCGGAACCCGACCGTTCGAGGCTCGCATCCGGTCAACGAACGATCGATCGGTCGGCTTTTCGATGGAAACGCGTCGTTGCTTACTAAGCGATTACGTTCCACTTGGCAAACTGATAACGGTGAACGTGCAAAATTTCCACGGGATTTAAACGTAGGTCGATCTATTCCTCGGATTAGAGCTGGCAGGACGAAAGATCTCGCCAAGAATTCCTATTATTCCCGTGTAAAAGGTTGAAACCTTTCGTGAGAATCTCAAAGCAGAGTCAGCAGAGTCAACAGAGTAAACTCGATTAGCCGCACGAAGCGTCGTTGGATCGGTTTTCGTTCGTCCTCCTGCTGAATAAAGTCGCGAGCACTCCGATGGATACGAGTAGAAATTTAAACGTTCGAATCCTTTTCATTCTTCGAGAAAGAAACTGATCGTCGTGATTCGTGATTCCACCACCGGGCACGATGCTCCAAACTGCTCCCTTCGGACCGGTCGACGATGGCAAATTCACCCTTTTGTTCCAAACGAACAAAAGATGCCCGATTCCACGTTTGCGCGAATATTCTTGCAAACGGAGCACGCGATTAAGCAATTATCCGCTTCCCTTTTGGCACACCGGGAGGAGCGTTATTACGCGTCGCGTGACTCGCCAAGATTCGAGATTTTTTGGCGAAATCGTCCTCCTGCCTGTTGTCAATTGCAACAGGGAGCTGTCACGCGAGACGCAGTCGCCGGCTCTTCCCTATGGCGATTTTATTGGCCGCCTTCTTGGAATTTCGACGATTACGTCGCTGCGGGAATACGCTATAAGTAATAATTTCGGGGCTGACGGTCGCCGAGAATTAAATTACTCCATTACCATGTCAATTTGTTAGCCTATGGTGTAATTCGGCATGTGACGTCAGTCGTACCGCCGTGTCATGCGGGACGTGAACCGTACGCTCGAACAAAGAACCCGTTGATGTTTCTTTGAAACACGGAAATCGATCGATGGAACTTTGTACGCGATAACAATGAGGGCTCGAGGGGGCGGAGCGACGAGATCAAGGAACGAAGCGAGCTCTGGAGATTCTCACGTACAATAACGTTTCCTGTATCGGTCACTCGGAAATCTCTTCGATACGATCTTTTTAACTTTCCGAGCCTTATGAGAGCCACGCTGGAATACCGCGGGTCGCGAGATCCGATCAGGCTGATTCCGTAATACGATAAAAGCTCGCTCGAGAATTAATCCGAGCGATAAAACCGTGAAAGCCACGTTTATCCCGATCTCGAGTGAATTACCCAGCGATTTCGACGATATTTCCGATAGGTGCTTCCTCGTTCCAGCGTGGATCTTCGCGGGGTCCGAAATTCCTCCCTTTCCATCAGCCGAGCGATCCATCTGGCCCAACTGCGATAGATAAAACAACCGTGGCGTGACCGTTATCTCGCGTATGCGTTGCATAGCGAAGAGTATCAAGCCTGTTCTAAATAGGACGGAAAAAATCGACGCGATTCATAGGCGTGCGAAGCGCGCGATTCAAACGGAACCGCAGCGACAATTTTCTGCGCGTCGGACATGCGCCACGACGCGGTCGTAGGGATAACACGACCGATACATGTTTCCACGATAACGTCTCTTTCCTATGGAACGGGAGCCGATAAGCAGGCGCCCGCTGCTGAAACGTCGTCGAGCTTCTCTGTCCGATTCCATGTCAGTCGCCTTCGTAGCGAGCAACGCGCTATTTAATTGCTCCGCGAACAATGGCGCTTTTTCTGCCTTCCGCTGTCCTCCCGTTTCCACGCAAACGCGTCGATCGGCGATCCAAGTAAATCCTCTCGGGATCCTCATCTTTCCTTACGTACGTGCGATTCTCGTACGACTTTCGACTCGCGTACTTTAAATTTTCGCGAGAACGATTCGGTGGAGAACCGCGACAAGGAAAATCGGAATGGGGAGGCGTCGAGAACGATTCTCGGTATTGGGAATTTTTCAGCGATCGGTGGTTCGTTAAAGCAGAACGTGCTGGCACAAAGCGAACGTTCGATCGATTAACCCGGCATTATCGGACGCTAGTATAAATAGCGGTGAACCGGGGGCCACTATCTCCCGAATGCGCGAACAAAAGTCAGCGATTTCTGCGAAATCGCGCCGATTCCCGGGTCACGCGGGGCGCCTAAATTCGAAACAGATTGCCCGAACGGGAAGCCAGAACGTCTGGCAAACGTTCCTCGGAGGCGTTTGAAGAGCAATATCCCGTGTTTCCCGAGCCGCAATAAGTCATGGCCAGGCACAGGAGGCTGAGCGTGAGAAAACTTCCCCGAATAATGCCGCGCGGTCGTCCGGCGAAAGCTCGCACACGCGTGAGCGTATGGCGCTAGCCGCAATAAGTCATGGCCAGGCACAGGAGGCTGAGCGTGAGAAAACTTCCCCGAATAATGCCTTGCGGTCGTCCGGCGAAAGCTCGCACACGCGTGAGCGTGATGGCGCGCGCGACCGCGTTCGCCCTCGTACAGTTTGAGTGCTCGTAATTAAGTGCATAACGAGGCTTGTTTACACCGAGTCGGGTCCTCGTAATCTCCAGAGCCGCTTAGTCTGCCGTTTTAATCGGACTCTTCTCGGAACGGAATTTATGGCACGCCCAATGGTGTACAATAGCGAGACGATGCACATTCGCGAGAACATTCCGCTGGAATCTTCCGAGTCTATTATAATCTCCGAAGGTAATCGGCGTTAATCGAACGCGAATGGACGGAAGGAGCGGAAACGGAGGAAAATAAAGGAGAACGGTGTAAAATCGGAGAGGTCGGATTAAAAAGGGCGTAAAAGGAGCTGGAAAATGAGCGGAAACAGGGGGAATTGGGTAGATAAGACGCGGATAGAACGAGCGCCGCGCCTTGCGAGCGATTTGACATTTTAAGCCTGGGTTATTCCAATCGACGTACCGTTTTAGCATTCGTTCTAAACAGGAGAAACGGGCAGGGGAAAAAATTTGGCAGACAAAAGTGGCGGTGGGCCGTACGCGTCTCGCGGAACGGGTAAACGCGGTCGGACTTGTCGGGGTGAAAATGTCAGGCATTTACCACGCGGATTTCTCTCACCTTTCGACGCGGGATGCCCGTCTTTCGTCGGGCAACGATCGCGTAATAAATACCCATTCGTGACGAGACACGTTGTACGGGCGAAAACACGGGAAAGCTTGCGGATCGTTATCAAGCCACGTTGCTCCGCGGGGATTCGCGACGGTGCTCCGAATGCCGGCGATGATTAATATTCGTCCGCGTTGGAGGACGAGCGCGAACGTTGCGACATCGATAGGAATATCGGTACGTCATCGAGGCGATTTCGAGCGAGCGCGAAGACAGGACGGTATGCGAAGGAAAAAATGAAGCTCGACCGAGACGTTCGCGTGGTCGATGATGCACGCGCTTATCGGATCGATCGCGAGGCCACGGTACCTTACGTAAGCTCGTCAAATTTGAGCGAAGCAACGGCATGGCGAAAGGCAGAGTCGGTGCAGCGCGTACTCGCTATACTCGGGCGAATCGCTGGACCGGGTGACGCGACGTTACCATGCTTATCCAAGAAGAGATCTCTCACCTTTGTTGTCGCAGACGTCGCAGAGCACCATCTCCAGAGGGAAGAGGCTCGCGTGTGCATCCGACCGCGTGATCGCGTCTGCACTGAGGAACTCGGCACGCCCGGAGGACGCTGGTCGGCACGTCGACGACAGGCCGGAACGGGACGAAGAGGAAGACGACGAGGAACGGCGTGCGCGTATCGACCAAGTTCGATAATGTGTAACCGGCTTCGTTGGAGGGACGCGCGTGTGGTATCCACCGACGGAGAACGCGACACGCCGGCCAACGAAACGGGTGGAGGCGCGTGACAAAATAAAGGAGTACCACTCGGTCAGAGGAGCATCGGTGGTGGAGAAGCAGTGGTGGCGCGACTCGAAATCGCGGGATGCACGGTGGCGAAGGAAGGAGGAAGGCGGTGGCCGGAACGGAAAGGAAACGGGGGATAAAGACGTGGCGGATGGAACGCGCGGGTTGCACCGGTTCGATCGGCGCGTCGAAAAATGCTGGCGGTTTGACAGCTAGATTTGCACTGAAGAGTAACATCGGCCCATACGCCGGACTTACGGGAGCAGAGGATGGGTCTGCGGGCTGATGGAGGGGCTAGGGGAAGAAGCCTGCGTTTCATTGTACGCACACCATGGGCCACCATGGAGGGGCAGGAAGGACGGCAGATCAATATTAGGGCGTAGACTCAAGGGCAAGGGCCGTCACCCTGCCCCTACGTGCGTGCGTTCGTCTCGTGCAGCATTTATCGGAATGCTCGAGCATTTCGAGTGCACGGCCACGATGCATCGTCGATGCGCGTCGATCGATCGATCGTTCGCTCGTCCGAGGAATCCTTATCGAGCTCGCGGCCTATTGTTCTCTCGAGATATCCACGGTCTTCCGGTCGGCGAGCGTCGCATCGCAGATTTGTAATCCGTTCACGATGATCGGTGGTCAACGCGCGTGATCGGCGAGCTTTTCGCCGTGGCTCGTCGACCAAATTTCGACGATCCACGGAGCGAAGAAGGTGGACGGTTCTTAGGACGAACGTTTCGTAAACCTCCGCGATCGTGACGCAACGCGAAACACACGCGAGACTACGTTCCACGATAGACGCGAGCTTTTGCGTAACGCGTTTTTTTTTTTCTTTTTTTTTTTTTTTTTTATAAATCTATGGCTAAGCGAGGCAAGGTAAATTCCGATGCGCAACAAAGTTCGCGAGTAAATACGTGCCAGCCGATCGAATGCATCGCGTGTCATTGGACTTTTAATAAACGCACAGCCTGCCTCGATACGCGTATACCTATGCGCGCGTTACGTTCGTTATTTATGAAATATCCATCTCGGGAATGCGTGCAAGAAATCCGTTCCCCCTTTTCCTTCTTTCCCCGCCGATTTGATACGATATGCAATCGAGTCCGAGGCGGATGATGCATGGCATTAAAATGTTGCAAAAAAGTATTTAACGCTACACGCGAAAACGATGTATACGTTGCTCGTATATCTTCGACGCGACGACAGTTTCGTAATTTATCGAATCTGGTACACGGTGAATATATCTCGCGCAGCGCTAAAGGGAACAGCAGAGGCTTAGGCTTCCGATCGTTTCTTTTCCGTTAAGCCGAGTCTCACGCTCGGACCAGCTCAGTTTTCCTCCCATCCTTCGGGTTTTACGAGTGCGCCCGAAATTGTAACGCGATAAAGCGTTTCCGTGGAGGAACGTCGCCGCTGGAGCGACCTTTCCCCGCAGCTAGCAAGAGATAGAACAAATTCACGTGTAAAGAAGATAACCGGCAGATAAGGATTGCCGTGCACCGAAAGGGAGAAAAGAACGTACGGGGCACCGCACCGGTCGGTTGCCGCCCAAGAACTTTCATCGCGTCTGGATCCGAGTAAATGGTGCGAGTACGATCGACGTCGGAGAGAAATTAGATACACGGCGGATTCGTGGCGTGAGAATCGAGAAAATCGACTCGGTTCGCGGGCGAAACGATCGTGTTTACGGCATACCAGAAGCGGTACACGCCAACGATCGGTCCCCGCGACCGGCAAACTCGAAATCTCGTACGCGCGGCTTGTTTCGCGACGAATCACGCGCTGGAAACGACCGCCGGATAAAGTGGATCAACGCTAGAAAGCACCAACGATCGACTCGTTCACGATTCGTGCCGCGTTACAAAAGCGAAGAGGCCAGCGTGCCTGTTCCTCCTAGCCGAATCCATATGTTGCGACATATGTTGTTAGGGACACGCTACCCTGACCTGCACTAGCGGCAAGAGCGAGAAAGGGAGCCTGCGTCTAAAAATAGGGGTGCCCCGAGCTAAGGGATTAATGGCCACGCCGGTTGTAATTTTAAACACCTCGGCAAACGTTGCTAATCCAATCTGCCGGCTTATAAAACGCGCCCCGTAAGCGGCCCAAGGACCTACGACCCACCCGGGGGTCATCGAAATGGCCAGCAGATATTTCAATAAATCTCACTTAACGCTCGCGTCGTGTTCGTGTGCGTTGATCGGTATTACGCACGAGCGCGATTGCTCCTTTAGGGACAATCAGCGGCAATTTCGACGCAACCGAGGCTAATGGAACGACGAAACTCTACGAGACTGTACCGTGATTTTGACAGAGATTAGCGCCGATTTTCGAAACTTCCTGGCTTCCCAGCAAGGTACCTTTTGACACGGAACACGCAGCGTTCCGTGGGAGTGTCTTCGTTTATCAGGCCACGGCGATAAATCTCCTCTGTCCCGATATCTGAAGATACCTCTAATCTATACAGCACGAACCAACGTTGAGTCACTCACCCTTTCGCTGATCCTCGCTGTCCGAGTGAAGTTCCACGTCGTGTAACCTCATCGATTGCACGAACCCTCTCCAGTGACTTCGCGACCTTCTTCTCTCCTGCAGATCAGACTTCAGATCCGCCAGTTGCTGATCAGACTCCTTCAACAGTCCCTCCAAGATGTCCGGTCTGTCGAGCTCCTTCGTCTTCATCTTCGACTCCTCCGTTGCACCGGCGTTGTTCGAACGATCGTCGTCGTTCGAAGACGCTTCGATCGCTTTCCCCGTTGTCTTGGCTTTCCTCGAGTTTTCCTGCACGTCGCTCCTCGCGCCGTTGTCGGGAATCGTTCCATTCCCGTCACCGCTGCGTCTGTTCTTCGACTCTCTTCTTCTCCGAACCGGGGGTTGAGGCTGTGTCTCCGCTGGGGCTGAGTGATTTTTCCCTCTCTCGGATTGCTTGGGATCCACGCTGTTCTTTTGGCTCGCTTTGCCGGACACCCTGCCGTTAATTTCCTTGCTCGCTTTCAGGTTCGACGCGTTCCTCGGATTGTTGTAGCGATCCTTCAGCGACTCCCGATTGCTCCGAGAGGCCTCCAACAGTTTCTGCGCGAGTAATCTCGTTTTATTAATTTCCGGCGCGGCTTTCTTCTCGTGCTTCTCCGTCTCGCTCCTCTTCTCGAGCTTCTTCTCGTTCGAGCACTTCACCATCGCCCTCGGCGAGCCATCGGGCGTTTGAAACATCTGTTGGATCTTGAAGATATCCGAGCGAATCTTCGCCGGGCTCGACAGCTCCGTCTTCCTGCTAGGCGTCGAGGATTTCGCGTCGTTCCTACTCGCGACTCTGGGACACCTCTGAACTGGCGGAGTGTTCCTCAGTCTCTCCAGGTCCTTGAGATCGGCCAGCATAGAGCTCGGCGTCCTGGTCGGTCTGCTGGAACCGTCGATGGCGATGGTCCTCGGTCGATCTTTCTCCACTCGACCGATCTTCTCCATCGGTATCAGGGCCGGGTCGACGAACACGGTGTCTCGTATCTGACTGATGTTACGCAGCCTTGGCGCGCCGACCTTGAGGCCGGTTGTCCTCATAATCACCTTCTCCATGGACTGGATGTCCCTTTCACGAGCCAAACGTCTTTCATCGATCAATTTGCCTCGATGAACGTCGATTGCCGGCACAAACGGACCGTGATATACCGGGCTATTGACGGAGGAAGCAGCTCGTGAATTGGTCACAGGATTTGTAGGCCTGCTGGTTCTCAACGGTGACATTCTAACCAGCTTCGGTGCATCCCTGGGATCGTCGGTCTGTAAACTGCCTCTGTATACCATCGTTGTTGCTGGTTCCGCTGCTGCGCTCGGCTACCGCGTTCCACTTTTTCCGATCATTGGAAAGTCACCCTCGCGTGCGTGTCACCATGCTGAAAAACACAGAGAGATTCGTTGTATCAGCGGATGCTTGCTCCGGTGTCCGAGGAAACGCGTACTTTATTACTTAAACGCATATTTAAAGCAGCTGCCACGGAGTCCGTAGATCACCGTCTTCCGTTTCAACGGAGGGAAGGGGGAACCATCGAGCCACGTGAATCTTCGGGTTCATTTCCGTTCCTTGGATCGAGGCGAGCGAGCAGGAGGTGGCAGCGAAAAATCGAGCGGATCGATCGTAGCGGTAGTTTATCGTGGTGAAATCCCGCAATTTCCTCGATCCTCGACGTCTCCATTAACCGGATCGAACGATCGGCCGGCTAATTCGAATGGAAATCGACGAATCGAGCATCATATCCGTCGATATGGGTCCCGTAACGTTACCTACGCGATTAGCCTCGCGTAACTGTTAATCGACGTAAATTACAATCAAGAGAGTCGGTTATTCGCCACGAAGGCTCCTCTCTGAGAAGTCGGTGGGTGTCACCATGTAGGCAGTGACCCGGCCATCTTGCGACACGTACGACACCGACATGTAGGTGTAGCTCGCTAATACGACAGTCCGCGGCCGTTTCAACGCGTATCTACCTGTATTTTAATCGCTCTTAACTCGCTGCATTCTAATTACGCGAGATGGGTTGTCGGGGGTGACAGCCGACGATCGTACGGCCGTAAAAGGACGCCGAGATCGATCACACGGAACGTTCGTTACGTTCCTACGTTCTATTAGGATCGATCGTCTACCGCTTTGTCCGGAACGCCACGGTTATGATCGCCAATTGTTATGCCGCGAATATCTCCGTTCGCTCGCGATCCGTTATATAACGCTCTGCGTTTTGTCTTACCCGTCGATCGAACAACCATCGCCAATCGATCCTTCGAGATAACGCTACCTCGTTTCCGCTACCTCTGCTGGCGAACCTCGCGGACCTCGCGTTGCATTTCTACGTTTTTGCGATCTTCGTCGCGGGCAAACGACGTCGACGTTGCTACACCAGCCTCAGCCTCGTGACTTCGAGTTTCCCGTCAGCTCGATCGTAAACGATATCGTTTCTTTGCTTTCTTCGCGTACGTTCGCGGCAGCATGCATTACGGCGTGCAGGTTTTTGCGGTTCGCGATCCATAGGAAGAAGCTGCGACTCTGCTCCGCGTTCGTTAACTCGCCATGCTTCCCACAAGATAAGAGAAATCGTCGTTTCCACAGATTCACCGTTTCGTTACCGCGCGCGAAAAGCTTGTTCCGGTTGTAGAACGAACAATTTCACGAAACGCGTCACGCAACAACGGCCCTTCTGTGTTTCGATTCGTATGCAAACGGGCTACACGTTGCATCTGCAACTTGGTTCACGCTAACTTATTACGGCCGCCTTTGCCTGTCTATTCGTCAATTAGTCACGGTAGACGAAGTGCATCCGAGACAAATCTCGCGTGGCTTTTCCTTCGCCACGAGGAGGAAGACCAGAGTCGGCTAGGCCTCGCTAGGCCCACGGGAAGCGTTGATCGATAAGCGGAACAAGCGATCGACAGACCGAACTTTATCTCCTTCCGTCCCGATTACCGCGACGATCGTGGCTCGCACACGACGAGAGAAAAGCATCGAAATTTACGTACCATTTCCGTCTTTGACAGCGTTTCACGACGCGAGGATGGCGCCACGCGTACGATTCACGCGGAGGATTTTCGGCAGAGGATCACCACGTTGCAACAGCCTCGCGATCCTCGCTCCTCTTCGATATCCCGATTCGGTTGCACCGAGTCTTTCTGCCGTCCTGCCTCGTCGTAGAATTCTAATAACGGAAACCGCTCTGTGCTCTCGTAACCAGTCTCTCGTTAGCTCTGCAATAAAAAGGTTCATGCATTTTCCATTAAAAGAATGCCGCGCTTTATTTCACTCCGGCGCACGCATCCGTTCTTTTCACTCGTTTCTCTCGTTTCTCTCGTTTCGTTTCCCTTTGTCGTCGCGTTTCATCGGCCTTTTGCCCGAGACTTTTAGCCCCGCGAGAGCAACATCTTCGTACGAACCGGACCGGAAACGGCCGTTACATTATACCCATCCTTCGCCGGTGGTTGGCTGGAATTACGCAACGCTTTCCATCGATTTCTAGCTTCTTCTTTTCTTTTTTTATTGTCAATTACAGATTAATTGGCCGTGTATCGAGTAACCGGCTCCGCAGCCCGGATAGAACGTAATTGCGTGCTTGTCTTCAATAACCCTTCGTGCTTTCCCCGGTTTATCGTGGAGCAGAGATCGCGCGGTATACATATTTATGTTGAGAACTTAGCGGATCCGCTTCCTTCGACTAGTGACAGCCATCCGCGGTAAACTAGACCGATCCCATGTACGTAAGTGGATGGGAACCGGCAAGCATGCCAGGAAATATTCTATTTTTACGCGTTGCCGTTGATAAAGTTTCAAGGCTCCCTTACCACGGTGTACAGGCATCGTCCACCCCTGTGTTAACGCGAGAGCCGCGGTTTACGACGCGAATTACAAGCCGTACAAGTCGTACGCTATGGATACTCTAATAAACGGATATCGCAAACGTGTCCCGGTGTTAGGCGAGGACAAGGCAATTTACCGTCGATTATCTGTATCTTTCTCTGCTTCGCGCGCGCGCGCGCGCACGCGTACACACTGTCCCCGGTACACGATCTCAAAGACGAAAACGAGCGCATCGATCGCCGGATCGAACTCACCCGAATGGATTGGCTCCCACGAAGAGAACGGCTGCACCGTACGCGCACTCTAGATCTCCCGTTTTTCTGCTTCCTCCTCTTCTTCCCCTTTTTCTTTTCCTTTCTGACGAATAGCAGACTTCGATTTCCACAGGGGCCGAACACGCGAAGCGTAACGCTTATCGGGAATAATTTTCACACTATCGCGTCGCGGCAACTGGCACGGAACCATCCGCGCGGTACGGAAACAGCGTCTACACGCGGTTCTGTTTCCCCGCGTGGAAAACAAACACCTCGAACTGGAAGCGTGCTGCACGTGGATCGTGGACCGAAGCTGAGCCAACTGGTGCCGCGTCTACGCGCGACTTCCTCTTCTCCGCGACCGGATGCGACGATAGCCAGAGTCACCGCGGACGCGTGGAGCGGCGACGAAACGCTTGCAGCGACAGTACCAAGTTCCTTCGTGCCGTAAGGAGCACTGAATGGGTTTGCCAGCGACCAAACATAATCGCGTTTACGGCACAGCTGTAGGTACACCACTCTTTTCCTTTCCTTTCCATGCGAGCCAGTCGAGTACCGGAGGATCCCCACTACGTGCACGCGTACAGCACGAGCGTACACCCACGCGACACCCGGTATACGTGGGCAGACACGGGTTGGCATTGGAGAGGAAAGGAGAGGCCAGATGCTCGGCAACTGTCAAATTTCTATTGCTCCTTCTCTCTGGAATGCGCCAGGCCTCGTCGTGTGGCAGAATCTTTGCTGCATCTACGCATCTTTCATCTTTCATCGACGCTCGTAATCGTCCCGGCTCATTACGAGTAGGTATACAGATGCAATTAAGCGTAAATGGTAAGAAGCTGCATTTGCAAGAGGATACAATGCTGATCTCGATTCAAAGACGCTCGCAGCGCCGAGGAATCCCACGCGGTCGTCGATCCGCGTATGCGTCGATGTTAATTCTTCGCAATTTATATCCACGTAGTTAAGTAGTCGTAATCGTAGCGGCGTATTTCGTTGAATATGAACGGCGTACATGCGTTTCCAGGCGGCAATGTGCCAATGTACACGCTAATAGCCACCCACGGTTTCGAGCATGGTAATGAACTCCTCGGTAGTCGCAATACCGGATTTACGAGACAAACGGATCGATCCGACGTGTTTCTCTCTTACCAGTCTCTCGATAAAGTTGTTCCCGGGGTTCGTTATTAACGGTTGCGTCCGTTTGCGCGATTTCTCTGCGAGATCCACGGCTCGTACACCTACACGCGTAAAAAGATACGCGCATCGTGGTCCCGCGGCGGCGAATAAATCTATCGAGAATAAATCTAACCCGTCGAATTACGAAATGATAAATCTTAATTCGGTTCTTCTCGCTGTGATGGCGGTTCCATTCCAGTTACTACGGCACACCGCGCGTTTGCTCGCGCCGCCGACACATTGTATGCGACTACGTTTCACCGCGGAACTTTCTGCGAAGCAGACCCGTCATCGGGCATCATTGTTTCCTCTCTGACAATAGTCATTATCGGCGGGCATTATTGTTTCCTGGTTCGCAATTGTTTTTTAGCTATCATTGTTAACGTGGAGTAGAAGCCGCATAGCCAGCCTGGATGGCACGCGGCGCGATAATAATGGCATTCTGGACAAGCCCAGAGATGACACAACCTGCCAACAATGGCTGCCACGTGCACCGCGACTAAACAGCAAAATAGATTCTTTCAAAATCTATTATACCGTTGGACGTCGATTACGATCGATCGATCGATCGTCCGCAGCCGCGGTGCATATAAATCGGCGAATTCGAGGCCGTCCGGTCTGCGATCAACTGGCGAGCAGAGCAGTCAGGCACGCTGCCAATGATATCCTCTGTAACGTCGTGCGCATCTGAACGTCTAAAATTCAGCTCGGGTCCGCTGTCGCTTTCGATTAACGCGAGTCGTCGTCATCGACGTTAGTCATCTCGAAGGCGGTCGATTCCTGTCCGAGCGCATTTCGCGCCTTGATGCCAAGGCTATCCGGTTCTTCCCGTCGGCGACGAGAAAGGAAAGAAGAGAAAAAAAGGGAGAAGAAAAGGAGGAAAAGAGCGTACCCGGACCGAGAATAAGATCGGCGGAGATCGCTGGAAATTAACGTCTCGCGACTGATCCAGTATCCTTGCCAAGAGCGGAAAGAACGTCCGAGCACGGTCCGTGACCGAACTTGCGGTTTCCCAGAGGCGCCAGCGACGCTCCGTCGTCGTCGGGATGGTAAACGCGAAACCCAACCCGCTGACGTTCAACCCCTGATATTCGAGATCCGATCGAGCCCGAGGAATTCCCGTTGTACCTGAGCTTGACAGCAGGGGATCGCGACGCGTGCGTGTAACTTTTTTCTAACGAGGCAAAGGTCATTTCCGGCCGTACGAAAAGCGGAAACGCAGCGCGTGCTCGTCCGTATCCGGCCTCCGCTCCGTCGCTCGAGCTAACTCGCTAGCATCCAGGCTACCTGGCCTTTAACGCTGCCGATGCACCTTTGTTTACCCGCCAACAGTGGTACACCTCCAAGTTGGCCGTTGTCCGCGCTATTTTCGTTTAGCAACGAGTCCAACGACCCAACCAGTTGTTCTATATTCTACGCGTTACGAAAAGAACTTCGAAATTGTGCGAGTATAGGGAAAAGAGGAGCAGATATAGAAACGTTGCTCTTGTTTTTCCTATCGATCAAATCCCATACGATTGCCGTACACGTGTCGAAACGTAGACATCCCTGTTCCACGGGGTGAGAATAAAGATAACCTGTAGATACTGGCCGATTCACGTGGGAAGATAGTCACGTGGATGAATTTCTCCAAAGGTCTTAGGTCGAACGTTTCGTACGAATCTGCATGTCCCTACCGCTAACGCGATCAGCGGTTAATTACCGCTCTTGCGCAAGCAAGCTCTGGGTTACCTGCCTTCCTCGACGTCGTTGCCCCAGCTTTTTAACCATGCCAGATTTAACGCGATACCGATCCTTTGAATAAAGGATCCTGCTCCCTGCTCTTTGGATCCCTGTTCCATCCGGTTACCGCTAATTCAGCCGATTTAATCGCTATCGCCGGTCGTTAATGGGGATCATGAGACACGGGCCACCTTTGCCGGCGAATTTCTAGCAGCCTCACCGACGATACAATAGCCGACCACGTTTTATTCGACGAATCAATAGGAATCGAGTTACAACGGTGTTTAACCCGATTAAACGGTAGCACTGTTCGGAACGTGCATCGGTTCTCGCTAAATCACACCACGCACACGATACGCGGAAATTTGCAACTAATTACACGCGATCTAACGACGCTACTGTCACGCACGGTGAAAGTAATTTCACGGCTGATGGGAATACGTGACAAATTAACGAGATTAGCCTAATCGATGAACAAGAAACGTGCGAGGATACGTTGTCCTTTCATTTTCAAATGCGACTCCCGAATTTTTGATTGTACAAACTTTCGTTGAATATTATTTTCGATCGGTAATTTTCCTTGAACGGAAGCGTATCTTTCACGAAATTTCCAGCTCGCCTCTCGCGATTGTTATCACGGTCGGATGATTTTCGCGAGAAGTCGAACCGGAAAGTCTCTTTGCGCTCGCTGCTCCATAGGTTATGGTACACTTTCTCGAGCATCAGCAAGAAACAGCTGAAAAGCACTCCACCGGCCAGGACGGCTAAAATAGGCGCGATTCCACGCAAAGTAACACTAGTGTACCCTTTGTCGCGAGAGTCTTTGGTTACGAGAAACGTGTTCCTTAATCTGACCAGCATTCCGTTGTCTTTGAATCGCTGTAAACTAAAGGTATTCACGAGGACCATTAGCGTAACTCGTTCTAAAAGAAAGTTCGTGGTAAGTAGATTCGCATAAAGCAAACTCGTGTATTTACTGATAATTCACCAGTCCCGTGTATGGGCTGTCCTTATTCAAAACTAGTGCCAAACTGTCGATTTTGTCCGCCTCGATATGCGCAGTTTCGCACGGTAAGCCGCTGATACCGTCCTTTATTGCTTCGGTTAAGTAGAATCCTACCTTCTCGGTGCACACCTGTGGCCATTAATCATCAATTTCACTGGCAGTTGAAATATTCCAGGCTCCAATACGATTAGAATTGGAATTTTCAAACTAGAACGGGTTTACCAGTTTCGTGGACGTTACCTGGGCAAAACCATCGTGAATCGTTAAAGGCAGGTCCTCCTTCCTCTTCAAGAGTTTCTTCACCTTCGAGAATAGGCTAGTGTTCGCTGACTGAAATTACATATACGTTGCACTAGTTGTTCGACGTGGTTTCGCGTGATTGCGCGCTCTGTTCTTACGATTATCATGTCGTAGTCTGCGCTGTTTTTGAACACTATTAATTTGTACGAGCCGTAGTTGGCGAATTCTTCCATGGTGGTGAAAGGTAAGGTAACCGTGGAAACCGTGAGGAAACTGATCAACGAAGCGGAGTAAGCCGACAGAATGATCAACGCGGACAGGAAAATCGATAGGAAAGCTAATCTCATCGACGACTGGCTCGGAAATTCTGAAACAGGGAACCAGTGTTTACGAAAACATCTCCCCGTCGTGTTCCTGCGTTACCTGATTACCTGATAGACCCTGCTGACAGTAAATCCCCCAAACGCTTATATAATGGTCCGACAGGATTCTCATTACGATACGTCCTTTCGTCTTCATGACGGTAAGAAAAATCGGAGTCGACACGATGAGACATATTATCACGACCCAAATGTCTGTGCGGAACGTCTGCAAACGAGAATCCATTATGACGTGACGTCGATTCTACGCGAAAATTGATGCGTGCAACCATTCACTTTGAAAGAGAGAGAGAGAGAGAAAGAGAGAGAGGAGAAACGAGCAAAGGTGAAAGAGAAAAAGGAAGGAAAAAAGGAAAGCGATATTAGCATTGATTTTCGCGCGATAGTGACAGGTAAAAAGCAACAAAATATTCCATCGTGAAAGAAACCTTAAAATATGCAGACCACTGTACAGATGAACCATCGGGTTTCTTAAAGTATATCTTATTAGGCGAAATAATTAATGGCAAGGTAAAGTCGACCACGTCCAGTCTGTGATTAGTCATGCTGAACTCTGCGACACCAAAGTCTGCCCTCTTCGACACCACTTCACCTATCAGACCTGTCCAGACCTTCTCCTCCTTGTTCCAACTACCGTACGCCGATATGGAGCTCGTCAATTCGATCCTGAAGTTGATCGATTTGCTCAGCTCGATGATCACTTCGCCGAAGAAATGCGATAGCACGCCGTTCTTCATCTCGACGAACGGTGAATCCTAGAATTGTAACGCACGATCATAATTCCCGTGGAAAAGTCTTTCCCTGTAGCGAGATCGTGCACCACCCACCTCAATAAACGACACGCGCATCGTTTCTCCAAACATGTTGTTCCTCCTTACGTACAAGCAATCTCTCGACCTCAGGTTCAATCCTTGACCGGACTCCCAGCTGGCCAGATCGTAGAATCTGGTTCTGTTATCGCGCAACGAGTACCATTCTCTCAAAATCGGCTGGTCGTAGCAGAGCACCAGCATCTCCGTGTCGAACATTAGATTAAAGGGATTGCCAAGAGGATTCTCGCAAAGGTTTCTCGTTAAATTGCCTCGATACGGCAGAAACATCACCAGCCACACGGGGAAAGAGATATCGATCTGTCCGGTGGCCATCGAAAACTCGTCCACGGTCTCCTTTGTAGCGAGAATAACGACGTACAATGGACGCGTGATGTAACCTTGGAATTTCCTTGCCTCTCGTGACAGTTCGGAAAAGCTTACGATCATGGTGAAGATGCCTCGTTGAGAGAAAGCCCGGGACCATATATAAGTCAGGGCCGTTTGATTGGGATCTGAAACGATAATTCCCCGAGGTTCGCCTGCTTCTTTTTCAGGAAGAAAGTATACTGCGCGGGAAACATAACGGTCCGATATTGATTGCGCATTTAAAAGCTAATTAATTCAAGCGATACAGTTAAGTCTACCACTTTCACACGTACGATTTTCGAGAAGAGTGAACAACACTCACCGGTATAGCTGTCCGAACGTACGATTATGATGCAGGTCGTTCCGTAATAGCTATGAACGTCGGCAATTAAAAGGATATACTTATGAGCATCGTGTATGTCCATCGGGAACACCGAAACGGATAAGGCTAGCAGTGCGACGATCGCGTAACGAGTTATTCGCGACATTGCGACAAATTTTTAATTATTATCAACGTTCTTCGATACTTCCTCTTCGATCTTGATAACCTATCGACGTCGTGTCGTGTTCACCAACGTGTTCGCGTTTGCAAATTTCTGCAATCGACCAACTCGATAATGCCCTGTTCCCTTTCGCGAAGCTCGAACCGCTTCAAATGGTTAACTGAACTAAAACACGGAAAAACCGTAACCTCGGGTTACATCGGGATTTATCGGATTTACAGATCTAGGGACGTGGATAGCATCTCATTAGGGACCTAATGGGCCACGGTATGCATCGGCTGTGCAATCGTACAGATTACACGTGCACGAATTGTCACAGAGAGATTACATCGACAGGCATAGGCGTGTTCGCGCATGTAAACGTATTCCTCCATCGGAATATGTGTGCCGTGATTTATCGAATGCTTTCATAGGTGTCGTCGTTCGATATTGCACTTTTGCATCGTCACGCACGAGGGGTACAAAGAAAACGCGAAATTTCTTCCTATCCTAACCGTTCCATTCGCGTTGCCTTTAAACCGATTTACTCGTAATTCGGGAAACGTGCGATTAATTATACAAATGCTCACTCTCGTGTTACTTGTTCTTTTATTGTAACAAACGATGGAACCGAAGATGAAATCGAAACACACACACACACACACACACATAT
>NW_016908244.1:659468-666571 GCF_001483705.2 Eufriesea mexicana | reverse complement strand
ATTTCTTCCTATCCTAACCGTTCCATTCGCGTTGCCTTTAAACCGATTTACTCGTAATTCGGGAAACGTGCGATTAATTATACAAATGCTCACTCTCGTGTTACTTATTCTTTTATTGTAACAAACGATGGAACCGAAGATGAAATCGAAACACACACACACACACACACACATATATATATATATATATATATATATATATATATATATATGCGAAGATCTAAGCCTAATTAATATATCTCTCAAGGAGTAACAGTACAAGTGCTAATGCAACGCCGCAGAGGTAGATAATTAACACAGATGCGATGCTGTAAAATCCAACCGGTTGAAATATGGTGTCCTCCACGTAAGTTACTTCGCTCTTGTACCGGTTCAGTAGACCACTGTTCAAAATTTTCTGTATGCTGCAACATAACGCGACGACTAGGTTAACAAGGACGAGAAGCGGAGGACAGCGATATAGACGGATAAAGATATCCGTTCTTCTTTACACGGACATCGTCGATGTATGAACAGACACTAACTAGTAACTCAGAATCGGCGTGAACTGGTTATTCTTCGAAAGGATCAGAGACAAACTGTCCACTCGGCCAAAATCGACAACCGAGACTTTGCACGGAATGTGGATGCTCATTATTTGCTGCACTTTCTTATTATAACCGCTGTAGAACGCTAACTTGGGATTGTCGCATATCTGTGAACAAGCCAGGTAGCTGTAGAAATTCTACTCGAGACGTAGTAATCGGAACATGTGCGTAACTTACTCGTTTAAATCCATTTTCTATATTGTGCGGTAACTTGTCCATCGGTAACATCAACTTCATGAACTTCGTCAACACTGGGTCCTTCGTTTGCTAAAAATTCAATTATTCGTAGCTACGCGCAAGGCGTGGTTAAAAATCGTTTGCCTCTATGAAAGTATGGCTCGTACTTTGCAAATGCCATTCGTTATTCGTTCGACAAATGCTACTTTTTCGTTACGTTACGTTATTTCAATTGTTCGTGCCACGTCTCGTGACAAAAGGGAAAGCATACCGTGAATCCTCTATTACCGGTCAAACTTACGGAAAACATGTCGTACTCCGCGGAACCTCTCTGTACCATTACACCGTATGTACCATCCTCGATGAATTCCTCGAGCGAGTGAAAAGGTACATAGGGAACGCGGGCTGTCATGAAAGATATCAAGGAGGCAGAATAGGCGGTGTATATCACTATAGCGGTGACAAGCACAGTAAAGTATGCTACCCTCAAAGACGAATTCTGTGGAAATTCTGAGAAGAGAATGCCCATTAGATACCATTGGATAAATTCCGGTTAAAGGTAGCAAATCTGTCGGTCGTCACCTGTCGTGACTCCTTGCTGACAGAAAATACCCCAGATTCGAATGAATTCGTTAAAGAACTGTCGCCTTATGCTACAGGATTCTGTACGAGATCTTATGAAAGCCATAACAAACTGGGTAGTTACTATCGTCACGATGAGACACATCCAGAGCGTGAAATTGTAAGCCTAAAAACGAGACACCTGCACAGATAAATATGCGATTTTGCATGCAAGTATGTACGTACCTTGTAATAAGCGAACCACTTCACTGCGAACATTTCTGGTTGCTTTATGAACAAATAGTTTCTAGTAGTAAAAATAGGAACCGTGAAATCAGCGTAATCGAGTCTAGTATTGGTCATCGAAAAATCGGATATTCCAATATCCACTTCCCCGGAAGCTACATATCGAAATGCCCCGTTCCAAGTTCTCGTCGTCCTATTGAAGATTCCGAACTCGGTCTCTTGGGCTACCAGATTGAAAGTGAAATTCAAAGTATCCGCAAGCTCGTCGATCGCTTTGCTAAAATATCCCTCCCATCGGTTATTTTTTAGCTTCACTAATAACGACTTCTGTAGAGAGAGGTAAATAACGTGTATCGAAGGTTGGATAATTCCATCTTAATCGCTATGCAAATCTAAGTTCTTACCTTGACAGCGACAGCACGAAAAACTTTTCCTTCTAGATTCTTCCTCCTGTCGTACAGACTCAAGTTGCTCAATAAGTCGACTATGGGCTTCGACGATTCAAATGGTTGCCTTTCGGGGTGCCATTTCACCAAATTAGAAATTTTCGTAGTCTTGCCATCCACCGAGTACCACTCCCGAAGAATAGGATCACCGTAACACATTACTAGCATTTCGGTATCGTACAGCAAATTAAATGCATTTCCAGGTGGATTGTGACAGTAGTCGTACTGCTTGTTCGCCGTGTAGAATATCACGAACCATGCGAATAAAGACATTTTCATGGTCTTCGTGTGTTCCGAAAATTTCCAAAATCCATCAGACTCGGATATAAAAACGATGATCAACGGACGAAGAATATTATTCTTCGTGAATAAATGAAGATTTTCGCACGTGCTACTCAAAGTTGAAATTTGTTCCCGTTGAAGGAGATGAGTCCACGAGTATAACAAATATGTTATCTCAAAATCTGAATAACACGAGAAAGCGTGAATAACGTGAAAATTGTTGCGCGTGCCTTTTCTTATTGGATGCGAATGAATTTCCGAAAATCCTACCATTGAAGTGTTTATCCTCGTTCATTTTGAATACTAAGAAAACAGCAGAAGTCGTGTAATAGTTGCGAACCCATTTGATCAAAGAAACGTACTGTAATATCTCATCGCTCACTGCAGCCCCCATTAAATGAAAATGAAAGGGAATAAAATACAAATATATCGTAAATTTCATTTCGTACGAATTTATCGTGCCTTTTCTTCGTCGTGCAAGAACATCGCGACTTACGGAATGTCTCACGAAAGACTACGAGCAACGTTAATAACTGAATTCCCGTAAGTAGAAGCAAGTACTTTTATCCAAGGACAAACATTAAATATTTAGTAAACATTCGTGCGAACTTTTGATGTGAAAATGGCTATCTAAAATGCGATACTAATCTATTACTAAATAGAATGTAACAATATTATCGACATCACGGGGACAATAAGCAACAAGACATGACGGACAAAATGCGTACAAGATATGACTCATATTCATATTAAGTCAATTGGAAAATAGAAACTTGTCATATTAGTCTTGTACTCGATAATTTTCAAAAATTGAATTACAGAGTGAAGAATAAAATTGATAAAAATTTACGAAAATATTGATCGAATATTTATAAAAAAAGAAAATTATTTATTTAGTTTATACAAAAATTGTTGACTCTGTACTTGGATGCATTCGAGTCTTAGATATTTATCGTATATGAAGTTCATTGCAGTTTGTCATAACGTTAGGCTAATAATACATATCGAACTACATTCCATTAGGAAATTACGTCTTAATAATTAACTAGTTTTTTACTTTCTTTTTGCAAGCGATTACTTGTAAACAAAGCATGTACACACTATCGTGTATGTACATAATTTATATAATTGTTGGAATTATTATATATATTTCAAATTATCTTTTATCACATTTTCGTTAATTTATGGAAATAAAATAACGTGAAAAATAGAACGGCTAAAATAATTTATATCGATAAAACATCATCCTAGATATTACTATATCTGTTAACTTTACAACGTAGTATAATTAGTGTGATTTTTATTTGTAGCTGAATAAATAAATTAATAAAATGAATAAATTGAATAAACTAAAAATAAAGGAAGTATCAAAGAACTTGGAATCAACTAATGTACCATTGAACGAATGATGACCTAAACTTAACCATATATCATGAATCATCGTTTCTACGCATGTACATGATTGTCAAATTTTGCATTTCATGCAAAAATGGCGCCGTTTCATTGCAGATGAAAAGTCACTACTAATTCGAAAAGAAAAGTATTAGAAATATAAATTAATATTTTGCTTGCCTAATGATGTAATGAAACTCAAGAATGAGCATAAATATTCACATTATATAATTAAAATGTAATTATAAGAACGTCGAGTAGAAGAATGAAATGCGGAGAGCGCCATTTTGTGAAATCGATTGCACTATACAGAATATGTTTGATAGGTGTGTGTATTGCTACATATATAAGCACCGTAATAGAATCATCTGGGCATCCGACGCAGTAGTTAGCAAGAAAAGTTACGTGAAGTGTTAAAAGTATAACTTTTAATGGATTTATATGAATATTCATATTTTATTTGCAGTGGTGTAATTTAAACGTAACTACAATGCTGTTTAAAGTGTATTTGCAAAATAGTGACTCTACCATTAAAGCAATTCGGCAGTTTACGATAGACTCTCCAAAACAAGTGAAGAAGAAAATCAGGAAAATGTTTCTTGAATTATCTTCCTATGATGATTTTACGATTTCATGGAAAGGTAATAATTATGCATAAAAGTAATTCTTTTTATCCTTTAAAAACTTTAAAATATTGTAGACACTAGCGATGATTTAATTGTTGCATCAACTGAGGAAGAATTGCAATATGCTTTTAATGGAACGAAAGGAGCATTATATATTAAAGTAGTATCATCCAAAAAAAAAGCAGGTCATCACAATGAAGACACAATTCATCCTGGTATAAAGTGTGATAATTGTGACGATGACATATTTGGATTTAGATACAAATGTCTTCAATGCGATGATTTTGATCTATGTGCACGATGTGAGGCACGAGGTAAACATTGGCAGCATTATATGATTCGTATATCACAACCTGCAAAGAAGCCTTACACTTGCGCTTTTAACGAATATTTGAGTGAAATTCTCAAAAACAATGATGTATATTACAATAAGAAAATTGCTCCAAATGAATGTACATCTCGAGAAATTCATTGTGCAATTTCTCCATGGTCTGCAGAAATTTCTTCAGAAATTTATAAGTCATTTCTTAACAATATTATAGATGCATGGATGAAAGAACACATTGATCCATATTTTCCTAAGGTAATATTAAAATAAAAGAGTAAGAATACAAAAACTTTGTTCAAAGCTTATCAAATTAATAAACACAATATAGATATTGTTATTAACATTAATTCTGATCATTTATATGTTTCTCATCTTTGCCAGACTGAAAAAGGAGGAAATATGTCTGAAGAGGAAAAACCCATTGATAATCCCGAAAATGATAAAGAATCAGTATCAGACAATGCATCAAATACTACTCAAGATGAATCTGTTACAAAGGCTGTAACAGATGAATGGACCATCATAGATAAAAATGATACTGCTGAAGTTACCCAAGTTTGTTCAATATCATCTAATACAAATGAAGCTGCTGAAGTTAACCGAGCTTGTTCAACACCATCTAATGTAGATGAAACTGCTAACCAAGCTTGGTCAACACCATCTAATGTAGATGAAACTGCTAGCCATGCTTGTTCAACGTCATCTGACATTGATAAAACTGTAGAAAAAAAGGTAAAACATAAAATAATTTAAACTAATATAAGATAGAAAAATTTTAAGTTTCTAAAAATTTTTATAATTATATGTTATTTTTGTAAGGTTCCCCCCTCTTCGTGGACTCCAACGACCCCAGAAAAAAGTTCTTCATCTGAATCACTTTATCCTCAATTGCCAAAAGAAGAAAAAGTAATACATCATCCAAATCCAGTAATCAACGACGTTGTTGAAGCTATGATAAAAATGGGTTTTTCAAATCAAGGTGGATTATTATCATATTTATTGGAAGATGAAAATGGTGATATTGATAAGGTCATAGAGATACTACAGCCTAAAAGTGGGTAAACATTAATATTAAAATTTAATATAATTTTTTGTCATATTTATAAATAGTTTATATATCGTTGGCAGTTTCTTTCATAAATAGACATAAAAGAGCATTAAAATGTTGTAGTATTATGTAATGCATGCTAATATAAATATTACATTCCTTTTCACTTAATAAATATACTATTTGTATTAATGTTCACAGGCATAATTCTAATGTAAAGTGAATTTTTATTGTAATCAATTCTAGCAATGCAGGAAATCTTAAATTGAAATGTTAATAATTAAATGACGATAATAAATAAAATAAAAAAACAATATGGATTAATTAATGAATTTATTCCTAATCACGTATATTTTTACATAAAGTAACCATTTTATATTGATCTACAAAATCTCCAAATCTCAACTGGATTTTTGTTGGTTAATAATTCGATTTCTTTTTCTGCCCCAGGACTAATATCTCTGATCCAATTTCGATTTGTATAATATTGTAATATAACTTTAAATTCGTCTCTCGAATATTTTTCCACGCAAATTGGTACAAAGGGATCTAAAAGCTCAAATCCTTTTTTACCAAGTAAATAAATCGGATCATCAGAATCTCTTCTATCCTATAAGTAAAAAGTACAAAAAATTTATCAAAATTTGTGACAATAATTTTGTAACATAGTGATGTAATATAATTTATATTACTTTAGTTGCTCTCTTATCCACTGTTAATATTGCAGCACCATTACACCAGTTGTAATTGACGCAATTGTAAAATGCTGATGTTATTGATATTTTGTCAGGTGGTACATCCTTTTCATTTTCATTACATACCCGTGTACAATTAGAAAGAAATGCATTAAAACCATCTATAACAACTAATGTTCTACATTTCCCTGCTATACTAGCTGTCTTAAGTTCCTCTACCAAAGCATTAATGACACCACAAGAAAATTTCTTTCTGTCTATTCCAAATTCAATAAGATTAGAGAGTGAATCTCCAGATTTGATGATTTCTCTTTGAGACCATATGTATTCCTTAGAAGTCTTCAGCTATAGATTAATTGTTTTATTTATATAAAACAATTACATATAATACATCACAATAAGATATATCTAATTTATTACTTACATCATACTGATCTAATGTTAATTTGTTCAATGTTTTAAAATACTTTAACCACATTTCTCCATCAATAGGTAGATCCAGTTTATCCTTTTCCAAAGGAGATTGTGAAACTTCTTTTGGGTATCGAAACCAAGTACAAACTAGAAACATAAAATAAAATTATATGATACACGTATCACACGAATAACTTAGTTCTTGATATAATTAGTACAATACCCCATGGCAAATGTAATACAATAAAACGTTTCACAAGACCATAATGAATTAAATGTACTAATGTTGTTGTTTTCCCTA
>NW_016908244.1:654509-659212 GCF_001483705.2 Eufriesea mexicana | reverse complement strand
CCCTACACCTTCTTTGCCATCTAATATAATAGTGAAAATATAATCATATATAATTAAATTATGAATTGTATTCTATAACTAATTTAATACATATCATAAATTATGGTTAATAAATACGAAAGGATACATAAAACATATTTATTTATAGCCTTTGTATAATCTGCTTGTTCCAAGTATGATATCACTTCAACAGCAGGTTGTCTAATTAAAATACCAATTTCCTGAAAAATTTTTGCTTGCTTCTTTAAATCAGATGATAGATTTCCTTCTATTACTTTTTCAATATCTGGAGATATTCTGTAAATTTGATTTAAACAACTTTCATCATGTTCTACAGGATTTGAATTCTTAGTAAAAATTGGTGAAATATTTGTATCTTGTGTTTCTTTTAGGACAGCTATTGACAATGTTCGTTGACTACTTCTAATGCACAGTTTGCTGAATAAAGAACCTAATTATGTAAAAAAAATAAAAAAGACAATAATTAGAACATTCTTTAAATTACAATTACAATATTTACATAACATGTAAATATTAACAAATGTAACAAATTATTAACAAATATATATTAGAAAAAATACAGACTTAATTTCTGTATAAATGACACATACATGTATTAGCTAACATATTGTTGAAGTATTATATAGATAATAAAAATGTCGTTTTTAATTAAACTAAGTAAATATTTATAAACACGCACACATCGTTAATAACAAAAAACATATATCTATATTACTGTAGTGTTCAGAAATCTACTAATATTCGATTCAAAGAGATATCCAAAATGTTCCTATACAAATTAGATGTACACGATAGTTTTCTATTTTATGCGATTACTTTCATATGAAGTTTATTTTTATTAGCTTATAGTACTATGTTAATTGTATGTTTATAAAAATAAGGTTTACTTATATTTTCATACTACGAAAAATGTTATTCCTAAATGTCATTTCTTAATTCTAGGGATATATCAAAAGTAGACTCATTGTAAAATCAAACTATAAATTTACATATAATCGCGTAACAATTTAGTAAGTTTTATAAAGTAAATAAGTACAGAATAAGGTAAAAATGAATTTAGAATTATTAGGTAAATATTTATAATAATATTTATTTGAAAATTTGATTCTATAAGCTTTTTAATATCTTTTCTCCTTTTTTAATAGAATCATTTGGTCAGAATTATCCAGAGGTAAATTTTTTTTTATAAATATAACAGATATTTTTTAATTCTGCATCTTACAGATATAATGTTTATAATCAATAGGAGTTTGACGGCACATTGGATTGCATATCATTAGCAGTTACTTGTACATTTAATAAAAGAGGAACTCTTCTTGCTGTTGGATGTAATGATGGTAGGATTGTTATTTGGGATTTTTTAACTCGAGGTGTTGCTAAAA
Source organism: Eufriesea mexicana (assembly GCF_001483705.2). Taxonomy (NCBI): domain Eukaryota; kingdom Metazoa; phylum Arthropoda; class Insecta; order Hymenoptera; family Apidae; genus Eufriesea; species Eufriesea mexicana. Next base: position 657,809 of record NW_016908244.1, on the reverse strand, counting down.
TTATTAGTGCTCATGTACATCCTGTATGTTCATTGAGGTCAGTGACTTGACATAATTTATCATCAATATATTTCAATTACTTTTATTATTACTTTTTATTAATTAGCTGGTCTAGAAATGGACATAAATTATTAAGTGCATCTACAGATAATAATGTTTGTATATGGGACGTCTTATCTGGAGAATGTGATCAAAAATATAGATTTCCTTCTCCAATATTGAAAGTTCAATTTCATCCAAGAAATCTTAATAAATTTTTAGTATGTCCAATGAGACATGCAGCAGTAATGGTTGATGTTGAGGGTACACACAGAGTTATACCTCTTGATGATGATGTATGTAAATAAGTTTAATATTATTACTTAATATTTTTAATATTTACCTCTTTATACTTTTTTCTTTCAGAGTGATTTGAATATTGTAGCATCTTTTGATCGTCGAGGAGATTATGTATATACTGGAAATGCTCGTGGTAGAATTCTGGTTCTTGATGCAGATTCCTTGATTGTGAAAGCTTCATATAAAATATCACAAGGCACAGCTAGTAATACAGCCGTAAAGAGTATTGAATTTGCTAGGCGTGGTTCTTGTTTCTTGGTGAATACATCGGATAGGGTAATTCGTGTATATGACAGTACCGAAGTATTAGCATGTGGAAAAGATGGCGAACCTGAACCAATACAAAAGTTACAAGATCTTGTAAATAAAACCATGTGGAAGAAATGTTGTTTTTCTGGAGATGGAGAATACGTTTGTGCAGGCTCAGCAAGACAACATGCTTTATATGTATGGGAAAAAAGTATTGGAAATTTAGTAAAAATTTTACATGGAACCAAAGGAGAATTATTACTTGATGTTGTTGTAAGCAATTAATTTATACATTAATCAAATAAAAAAGTATACTAAATTACAATAGTATTACATAATAATATTATTGAAATGATGTAGTGGCATCCAGTAAGACCAATTATTGCTTCTATATCATCTGGTGTTGTTTCTATTTGGGCACAAAACCAAGTTGAAAATTGGTCTGCATTTGCACCAGATTTTAAAGAATTAGATGAAAATGTTGAATATGAGGAAAGAGAAAGTGAATTTGATTTGAGTGATGAAGATAAATCTGTGGTACAAGGTGAAGAGGCTCAAGATGAGGAGATAGAAGTAGATGTTGCATCTATAGATAGAGTGGCTGCTTTTTGTAGTTCTGACGAAGAAATGGAAGATATTGGTTCATTACAGTTTTTACCTATATCGCCAGATGTAGAAGATTCTGAAGATAATCAAACAACACTGCATGAACCCCCTATGAAAAAACATCGTTCTCACGATATACATTTACAGGGTGCACCAGTGGATGGTAAAATTTTTTATTTGTGTTAATGTAATTAATAGATTTGTTCAATTTATCAATAATATTTTTAACTTCAGAAACCCATCCATTACTAAATAAAGGAAAGGATAAACCAACAACTAAGAAAGGAAGACCACGATTGGAACACAGAAAGGGAAAATAATTTTGGATATATTCCTTGTTTATATTAGTATAAAATGTACTTTATCATTTACAAAATAACTAAAAGTACTTTAAATATGTTATCAACTGCGATAATATTTTATAGTCATGATATATGCTATAAAATGCATTACTTCCTATGGAATGTATTTCATACCTTATTCAGTCTTACGTGTTTTTATATTGAAAACCTGTCTTAACATTTTAGACATTTATTATATGTATTTAAATAAGTAAAGTTCTAAATTTTATATGCACCATTAAATAAACAATTTAATATATTATGTAAATCATTTAACTACCTCTTTACTATAATTTAACAAAACAGAGTAATTATAGTTCGCACGAGAAATACAGTACGCTCGTAAATTGTATTATACGACGGCTTTGATAGATGCGAAAATAACACCGTTGAAGTTGTCGAAACTCAAGCTCATCTAGAGTTTCTAGCTACAGTTATTTAACACCAAACAATAAAGTAAAAAATATTGTCGATTGACTTGGAATCTCGACTCAACTTCATTGCTACTATTAATATCTATCAGTTTTGTAGATATTAATATTTCAAATATTTAAAAGAACTTTAACTTTTCGTAAGCTACCCGTAGAATATCCGGCAATAGAACGTCCGATACCAAATTGTTATCGTTCGATACAGTGCAACTTGATATTAACTTGTATTTTACTACTAAATTATTTTAAAGGAAAAATAATTGATCGATAAATGGTTTATCATACTTTACGTAGCAATTTCTAAAAATATAATTAAAATTGAGCAATATTTGAACTAATTTACAACATCAAGTACTTATATTAAATTTCGTTTGCAATGTTAATTTCGAGGTTACTAGAAGAAATCCATAAGAAATTGTTTCATGTTCAGAAAAGAACGAAAAGAAGCGTACAATCTGCGAGAAACGTACTTTTAAGTGGTGGAATTATTATTATTAGTGAAATCTTCATCATTTGGTTATCTGTGTTTCTTTATACAGCATTTTACTATGCTTATGTACCGAGCGTCTCATATGTACGACCAGTACATTTACAATTCGTGTGAGCTTTATTTTCCACTTGTACGTTAATGAAAAAAAGAAAGAGATCTTATAGCATATTGCTTTTTGTCATTTAGCATTATGTTATATACATTTTAGGTATAAAGCTTGATTATATAATTTTTATATGTTACAGCACATGTAATGAACCAAAAGGAATGTGCAGTTTTCCAGCAGCAAAAGTGCAGTTAACAAATAAACAACAACTTTTAATGGTTGGTCAACCATATAAAGTTAATTTGCATTTAGAAATGCCAGAGTCACCAGTCAATAAACAACTTGGTACTTTCTGAGTTTCTTTTGATCAAAATACAAAATAACATTTAATAAATATAGTTTTTAAATAGGTATGTTCATGGTTTGTGCTGAGCTACGCAACAGGAATGACATTATTCTAGGACAAGCATGTAGATCTACCATGCTACATTATCGTAGTTCATTATTGCAAGCACTCACAACACTTACATTTTCACCAATGATGATTTTTGGCACTACAGAAGAAAAACAAAATGTAGTTCTTGAATTATTTGGTAATTTTGAAGAAGATCAAAATCATCCAGTTACAAGTATTTATGTTGAAGTGAAATCAAAGCATATTGAACTTTACTCTGCAAGTATTATGATAAATGCACACTTATCGGGTCTACGTTATTTAATGTTTCATTGGCCAATTCTATCTGGTATTATTGGTATTGGAACAAATTTGTTTTTCATAACACTTGTGTGCACTCTTTC
>NW_016908244.1:629503-654401 GCF_001483705.2 Eufriesea mexicana | reverse complement strand
CTTTCCTATTTTACCATCTATGAAGATTCTGGAGATGATGGTTTCAGTTATGAAGAAGGCAAAAAAATTGAAAAAATACAGGAATATGAAGGAGAATTAAACACAAAAGAAGAAGAAGAACATAAAACTGAACATAAAAATGACCGTTAGTTATCTGTCATTTCTTTTTTCTTTTTGGTAAATTAATTATATGGAATTTTCACTAAACTGACTTATGTTTCAAAAAAACATTAGATTCATCATTATCGGAAGATACCATTGTTTTACCATATCTTCTTACATCAAAAGAAGAATCTGATTCGTCTGAGATTGAGTTAGTATATTAATTTACATTTCATTATTTGAAATTCAGTGAGGTTAATCACATAATAGTGTTTGTGAATATAGTTTATAATTGTAAGTAAGCGTATATTATAAAAGTCTGTATTTTTCTATATTTAGATACTTTATTAACTTCTTTTACTCTAATTAAAGTATAATTGAGAAAAGTCTTTAATAGAATAAACAAGTGCAAACATTTTTTTTATATTTTGGGAAGATCTACAAAAATGTTTGTACGTCAATATTAATTTACATGTCAAATATTCTATTGGTATGTAAGTTTCTATTTTTTTATTAGCCCTTATTTTATATATTAATCTATAATATAGAAAATACCTGTGAATGTATATATTATTTGATTTTGTACAAAAATTTAAATGAAATAAATAAAATTGCATTAAAAGAGCAATAATTCTAATAAATAAAATTTATAAATGATATTGATAATTAAATTATTTTTTTTATAGGATGCATTCAAAATCCATTGGAATAATTAGCTTTTGCCTTGCTTTAACGCTTGAAGTTTGAAAACTTTTTCTATCTCGTTTGCATCTTTAACAAGCTTAAGAGTGCCAGGATTGTATCAGAATGTAGAGTTTTAAGGGGTTGACTATCGTCTCTTCCAAATAAAACGGAACTTTTTTTTACTCTTGTATCATTTTTTTTTTTTTTATTATGCCGTATTTTATGTTTAACGCTAACTTTCATTTAGCTTTAAAATAGTATATAAAGATTAAATTAATTTTTTAATTAACCGCTTCAATAACGTGTGAGACACGTGGTAAGGAAATCAGTTCAAACATGAATATCGCGGGTTAGAGGCGTGGTTTGTGGATAGGACCAAACGAAAACAGGGACGTGTTGTAACCTACTCGTGGTTAATTTTCGACTATGCTTTCTGTCTCAGTTACGCGTTATTTTTGACCGTATTCGTACGAAATGTTTCGTCGTGTGATCAATGGTGCTGTTGATTAAAACACACGTCATCGAAAATTAAATGGTAAGGCAAGAAGTTATAATATATGTACCAAATATAAATCCTTATTTATATTAAATTTGAAATTTCTTTCGCGCTTTAGGTAACAGTGCCATCTTTCGAAGTAACAAGAAATTACAGTAGTTTCGACCGTTAAATTTTAACATTGTCGAGCATAAGTGCAACAAACTTGAATATTTTCATATTTTGTTTCATAAATATAGTCGTAGTACACAAAATATACAGATGGGGTTCATAATAAAGCAAGTGTTATTTAAATAATTGTTTTTGGTTAACGAATACTTTATATTATACTAATAGTGCAGAAATTAAAATGGTACATTCTGTATACAATGTGGATTGACATGTTAATAAGGAAAAAGTGACTTTGAACGGAAGAAATCTTATTTTTGCAAGTGTTCGTGAGTAAAAGGACGAAAAGGCTGGATGTATTTTATCCATTTGTAAGGCGTAAGCAGTGTGCACACGATGCATAAATACTAAAGAACCGGTTTTCTACATTATCCAGACCTCGCGTAACATGATGGGTTAAGAAAAAGGGCTTAAGGGGGCAGTACGAATTTGTGGGGTCGCCTTGTGTTTCTCTTAGCTTGTTACTTTTTAGATAGATGTGCGCGCGCGTGTATATGTGTGTGTGTGTAAGTGTGTGGGTGCGCGATGGCGCATGACAATTTTCGATTTACTTTAAACAATGTTTATAAACTTCTAATTTACTTTAAACGACTTATGTAGGAAAACAATTCGATGATGCGAAATTACAAAAATTTGAGAGAATGCTACAAAGTTTAACAAAAGTTTTTATAAACATAACGGAAATGTACAAGCGAAACATCATTTGGTCTTTTTTGAGGTAAATGAGATGTCTAGTAATATAAATATTTCTGTAGCATTTGTAACAGTAGTGATTTAATTCATTTAAAGCCATGATAAAATTGTTGCAATATTTTCATTGACGTACGATAAATTCAGGGTTATGGTTATGGCTTATAAATTAGAACGCTATAACGAAGTGTAGAAGTACATATATAATTCTGTAATTACTACGCATGGTATATTAATATATGTTTCATTGTTTTGTTATATCAATTCTCTAATTATGTGCATCTAACTTCATAAATATTTACGTATGCATATAATAGCTTTCAATCCATTATTGAATTGGTCAACAATGAAAAATTCATCTAAATCGAAATTCAAATGTTTGAACATGTAGTTCAGTTCTTTTGTAAATACACAGTACAGCCAAAAGCGTACTGACATTATTTTTCTGAATTTATTACCAACGTCTGTGAGATGAAATATCCAAAAATGATTTTTGAATTATTTTTTTCGCGATATATACATACTTACTTTTATCGTGGATTAATTGCTTAATTATCATGAAATAAAATAATATTTATTTTCATACATAGAAAAGTCAAAATTCTGTTAGTTTGTACTGCATACGTATATATCGAAACTGTAACAAGCTGTTCGCAGTTTGTTTAAGACTTTTACCATACAAATATTTTTCATCAACAATTTGATTTGACTAAATTAAATATATAATACTAGAGCACGGTTTATTGATTTTTCAAAACACGAAAAGAACTGATTACACGCGCAAATATTCAATATTATCGAGCACGCTGACGTTTTCAATTAATATGTACGTGATATGTATGCACCGAAATTACAAATTTTATAATTTACTTGACGGACTGTGCGAAAATGGTGTCATAAAATCGCGTAGCTTTCGATAACTCTCGTCGTCTATATATCACGGTTAACGTTGTCGAATATGCTTTATTTTTCAGTTCGATCTTGTTAGCTCAAAGGAACAGTAATCGACTCTGTACTTTTACCAGCTGTACAGAATTAAATCGTAATTATTCTTGTTAGATTATCGACATAAAATTTTCCAAAGAAAATTTATCTCATTTAACCAGTCAGCGTGAAAAAGCAATTAAATCTTGGTGTAACGAAAAGGTTACACTGCTTCGCGTAACTGGTATATATACTCGTCGGTGATAACTTGATTTTGTTGCCGACAGGTCGTGCGACTGCAGCGCAACCAGCGACATCCAGGCAGCCTGCTGTAAAACAGTTCAACGGCGTTCTCGCAGCTAGTCTACCGTTTGACAAAATTCCGCAATGAATTCCATCGATACAACGAGGTATGCCATTTCAGAGCAACTTATTATAAATCTTGTCGTTATTCGTTCTTCTGTCTCCCGTCTCCTTTTTAATTTATTTGCCTGTATTAACGAGTTTTAACAAGGTTATATTAAATCATACCGGTAAAACATTTCGATGCGTATAAAATGATTAGCAGTCGTCAATTCAATTATTCGCGTTTGCGTTTTAATCGGGGCAAACGTGGCGAAAATTACGTCGATCGAGATCGCGAGCTTTCGGTCTCGTCTCCGATGATAACCTGGATGCTCACGAAAGTATTGTTTTTATTCCAATTATAGGCATACTTAGACTTAGAAATGATGCTATGCAATTTTTATTTTAATTTTACTCCACGAAAATACAGCGATCTCCCACTCTATACGAACTATAATTCGCGGGTAATTTAAAAATTCCGTATTCGTAATTCCGTAATTCGATGAACAACATCTGATTCGACACCGTTTGTTAATGCATGTTGGATTTCCAATTTCCACCAAATTGTCGGTGGCAACGGTTATATTTTCAATCGTGCCCACGATCAATACGAAAATTCACGATAAATATACCCGTTTCTAAATAGTTCGTCACTGTCGCGCATCACTGGATAGAAATCGAAACGAAGAATCCTTTTTAGCACAACTGATCGAAACTCTCCTGCACGATTCGCGTGTGTTCCATTCACCATGGGAACGGATGAATTTCGAGTGAACGCGACGAGTTTCGTAATGTTCTTAGCTATAAATATCGTTAGACAAATCGACCGTTCGATAGCCGGTTACTAACCGAGTTTCACGTGGTTTGGTGATTTTAAGAAACTCGATTGGTTGGCAGTTGGCCACCGAATCCGAAAATCACGTACCTACGTTTAAGCAGCTCGAGATGTAATACAGGTAAATCTAGTAGAGATCGGGAAATCGGGACGCGTGCAAAGGTTGCTATCTCGGGCCTGGTCGTTTTCGATCTTTTTAGAGAAAAACAGAGGTTCGAGAAAATTGAAGAAAGTCGCGAATCGATAGCTGCTTCCGTAAGCGAGAAATTGTTCCAAAAAGTGCAGACATCTCCGGTTTCCCCCAAACAGACCATTATTTATCGTTATTCAAAGACATTTCTGCATTTTGATTATCTCGAAACGGCTTTAGCGCGAACAATTTGCCTACGCAAACTAGTATTCACGGGCGATGGGTTCTCGGAGCTAGTAAACGCGTTTTCGATCGTTTCCGTGTAAACCAGGGAAAGCATTGGAACGTACAGAAAGCTGGCCAAAAGAATGCGAAACAAAGGGGTAGAGCCGAAGCCCGTTCGAAGTTGCGAATTGTTCCTTGTTCGGATCGTTTCTCGGTAAATTGTTCGGTTTGGCAATGGAGGCAGTGGAGTTTTCGATAAAATAAAAAAATCGATCCGAAAGCCATCTCCAGCGTCACGCGATTCGAAGGACGCTGCCAGATGGAATTTTGCTGCATTCCCTCCCTACCGAATTATCGAACCTGCATCGTAACGCATTCGGTTACAAGGTAACAGCTTTGATATGCAAATACTCGGTTGAACATGGCCAAAGTTATTCGCGAGTACCTCGGCAATTTCTGTTCCCGGGGATGATTCAAAATCGTCGTGCGAGGTGATTAAAAAGCCGTAGTATTCGTCGGCGGATCCGAACAACGGGATTTATCCGATCGACGAGACTAACTTGTCGCCGGTACATACGTATCGTGCACGATTTCGTGGTTACACCCCCGGAAGAGCAATATTTTGCTCGACCAAGAAGCGAATTTCAAATAACATCGACATCGGTGTGGAAGAACTCAAAGGGGAAGAATTGACGATGCTGGAGATTTTCACAAACGGGGACGCCGTCGATTAACACTAGATTTATGGAAGCCGTCAATTTGACGGAAGGGTTGCTCCGATTATACGATGGTAACAGATTTAGTTAACTTATATTAACCCTTTGGTCTCGAAGATTTCTTCGTTGTGAAGATGCAATTCGTAGCTCTTCTTAGATTTTTATAAGCTCACCGATGATACTCTTTATGCTAAAATGAAAAAATGGAAATCGTGAATTTGCGTGAGAAACGAACGAATAGAATAATTTTATTTCGATGTTTTTAATATAATTATCATCGTCCATTATTTAAATTATAGCATTAAAACAAACGGTGATTGAGAGTCACCTCTCGAGTGCAAAGGGTTAAGACTGTTAATACAGGTAGCCCTCCTACAACACGGCATCCTATAACACGGTTTCACTATAACACGGTTTCGTTCTAACACAATAAGAGAATTGCAAAAACCTTTGTACAACACTGTACTTCTACATGAGCAGTGACGACGAAGAAATTTGTTAAATTAAAGTTGCATTAAATTAAAATAATATTTTTATTTTTTTTTTTTGTTCTGTGTTGTACATACATTTATATTTTTAATGAAAATTAAGTTGTTTATGTAGAATTAAAGAAAAATTTGCTTTTAGTAAATTTTCGGAACGTAACCCCCCTTTTTGTACAGACTCTGGGTCTCATACAACACGGTTTCACGCAACACGGCATTTTCTGGGAACCTATCTACCGTGTTATAGGAGGGTTACCTGTATAATATATAATTGTTTTTAAATCAAACTAATCGTTAAGAAAAAGGCACGTGGTTTGCTTTACCTGTCAATCTGACAGGTGTCCTTAGAAATAGGTATACAGATAGCGTCCGTAAACCTAGTGTTAATAACGAGCATACGCAAACCCGTATGACGCGACCGTTCGCTTTGCACGTCTAATCGGTCCACCTGCGAACGCGTAGCAGAACAAGTGCGCACGGTGGTCGTCGCAGTTAGGAATCGCGTACACGTACTGACCAGGGAGAGCATTCGCGATTTGCTCTTGCTATACCGATTCCGTGGCAATTTATTCCGCGACTATATAATCGCGAATCGTAACTATTCGCGCGATCGTTCGCCGCGCTTCGTTGTGCGCGCAGCAACGCGCCACGAAAGATAAGTAAATCCACATTCCGGCCAGGGACTCGTACCGTTCCGGTGGCTCTCGCATACCGGTTCCAGTTCCAGTTCTAAGAAATTCGAAATAAAACTGGCCGCGATACACAGTGCGCGATTCGCGTCTCCGATCGAGCGTTGCCTGCCAGCCAATAAACGTGATAAACGTCCATCCCGGGAACAGCTTCGCTCACCGACCGCGACAATTTATCTCCGTAGCCGCTGGTAATGAGGTTGTGATGTCCATGTGTCGCGGTTCGCGACATCCTCGCGTTCGCCCCGAACAAATAGCGTGACGTGGCACCACGATACCCCGCTACGATACCCCGGACCCGATACTCCGCCACGATACACCGCCACGATACACCACCACGGGCCACGCAACTTTCTGCAATTCCAAACCATAATTTCCCGGCCGTACCTTATGTAATACGCTCGTCGGTTTTAGTCAAGCCTCGAAGCGAAGCAGTTTCCACCGAGTTTCCATGTTCCGCGTAAACGGCACGTTTAGGCGACGCGTTTGACCTTGCGACCAAGTTGTACGATATTTCACGATGCGGCATATTTATGAGATCCGCAATTCCGCGTCGGTGACGAATACCGGAGTGCCATTAACGTTAAACCGCGAGTAGGCGTCGGTGTACTTTAAATGCCGTTTCACTTTCGTCAAACGACTTTCAAACGTCACTCTGGCTCGTGTCGAATCGTTTTCGTCTATGTACACCGTGCTATTAACGTCACCGCGAATTAATACTCTGTCGGATAAGTTTCTGAATTATTAGGATTATTGGGTTACGGATCGAACAGGATTACACCGCGCGAACGTTAATAGGCGAACGGTACATTGTACGAGTATTCCCGCGATTGAAAAATCATTAAATTCCGACGAGTCGATTATTTTTGTTAAAGGGGTTATCACGCAAGGAATAGTAAACTGTGGAAAACTGTAGAGAAACTGTGTAAATCTTTATTCAACGGGCGAATGGTCAGAACTGAACTGTTCAGGGCTTCGCAGGTCAAAAGTCGTCTTCAGAAGACTGGTGACAAAAGACAGAACATGGGGGGAAGGGATCGCCCCCCCATCGCTGGAACGTAGAGTTTGCTTCACTATTGAATTTTATCATAACGATTTTTATAAGAATTTGTTTATTCGATTGTCTATTTTCATCATAGTTTCGCTATGGTTTCTACGTCTGTCGATATTCGCGTCGTTGTAAGCCTGCCAGGAAGACAGGGCAGACTCACCCTGCCTGACCGACATTTCACGGCAACAAAAAGTGATCCGTACGATCAAGTCTGACCCACCTTCGATCGCGTCCTGACGATTTTCGAGCGGCACGGTCCCGGCTGCGAGTATCCCACTTATCGGATTACCGCGTTAATTCGTCATCGTTTCGAAATCGAATTCCGCTATCCTTGGAATCCAATATCGCGATAACTCGATTACCCGACATCATCTAATTGAAGAAGTTTAAAGTCGCATTTAAATGCATCGCCATTTTGCACGGCCGCGCTCCACCTGGTCCGGCCGATATCGAAGAAGCGCGAGCTAAATCTTTCTAGATCGATATCGAACAGGCCAATCGAGTTAACGTCCACCGACTAATTGCCGAATGCATTTTCTTCCTACGTCGTTCCTGCGTGCTTTCCCCTTCGCAAATCCGTTTGAAATACGCACCAGGATAACTAGAACCCCGTATTTTAAGCTCTCGGATCGTTATTCTCGATCTGTATCGTGGAATCGGTTAATTTGAAATATCGTTTTCGATGATACTCGATATGTTATCGTATTCTTCGATAACACGCGTCTATCAACAGCGACACTCGCTCGGGTATTAATTAACGACTGTCACCGTTAATTTTAATAAGCGTCCTTTGGCTCGGCGTGTTTTGGTCATACGATCGCGGTCTGAAACCGCCTCGAGAAAAGCCCGTTAACGCTTTGTTAAGGGTCTCATTAGAGATACGTAAAATTGACGTTGCGTCACTAATTGTGGCTCTCAGCTGGTATTTCAGAGCGAACAGTTTCGAGTTTCCAGGTAACGACCGATCGGGGGCTATTTACCGAAGAAAATTCACAACCGATCAAACTTTTTCCATCCCCGACCTCGTGGTCACCACACGGCCAGCGGTGCAATCACTCGTCGTATTAGTCCCGTACTTGGTTCGATTGCCGAGGAAAATATGAGCTCGATACGACGTATTTCTCGCGCCAGAACGAACAGCACGGTTTAATCGTTTGCAGCTGGATTACGGTGCGTTTGCTCGGGTTCCGTAAGACGGTAAACGAATTCGTGTCATTCCGCGCGAGAGGCGATTAATCGTCTATGCATGGAATCACCCCAGGCACCCCCGGCTCCGACGGCTCTGTTCAATTACTCGACGCCACGACGTCTTAAGCCGTTAATGTCTGTGATTATCCGGCTATAATTGGCCACGCAGATGACGCATCTGCGGGTCGATAATTTTCTACGATTCGATCGATCACGTATCGCGCAAAGATCGGTTATCCTTGTTCGACACGGTCTCGCTCGTCGAGGTGTCGAAACGAAGACATCGAGTTAATCGGGACGAGATTGCGCGCAGACGCGAATAGCCGGTTACCCGCGGCCCCGATCGTTGGAAGATCGAAATGGTCCTTCTGTCGGATCATCGGCCCTAACGAGGGTCAGGTGATTTTGTCGCGTGGAAAGAACTGTCTGTCAGGGGTAGCTTCAAAATGTGCTCGCATTGCCCGCGCTCGCGGACCATAAACCGGCGACGTCGCGGAACAGGCTCGTTTCTTTTCTCCTCGAAGAATCTACGACGGAAGCACGTCCAACAGTGGCGAAGATCATGGCCGCTGCTGCTGCCGAGCCGTTGCTACCACGTAGGAATCTAGCGGTCGTTCGGTCGAAGAAACGGCGAAACTTGCCCCGGCATACCTCGTTAACTCGTAAAATCTGTTTTGTTCGAGTCGAGCTAGGGTTCGCGATTGAGACACCGCCGTCGAGAAGCTTTTTGCCAGGCATTTTCCGACCGAACGAACCCAATCGAACCGGGGGTATAGAGATGTCGAGGGCGGATAGGAGACGGAGAGAAGGAAAGTTCGCGTTAAACGCGACGTTGAAACGCTCGCCCGAAGGAGGATATTGCGTTGCGACAGAAATGTCGAACGTGTTGGCGCAAGAAAATCGATAAATCCGAGTGCTTCCGGATGTGAAACGAGATTAAAAATACTTGGAGCTCCCGCTCTTCGAGGCGGTCCTTTCCGCGGAGACGTCGAAACACGGGGAACGAGTAAACGTCAGCGATCATCGGTCAGCGTTTCGGTCGAGTATCTCCTGGAAAATCTTACACGCTGGAAAAGTGCATGGCGAACTTTCAAAGACCCGGACACCTGGACCGAATGTTCCCGTGGACACCCTCGGTGTAGAAACGGCGCGCCGTGAACGATCCTCTCGAGCTCTCGACCCTGTGCTCTCGCGTTCTTTGCCTTTCTTTCACGCGTTCGCACGCAAAAACACGCGAAATGTTTTTCCTTCGTGGTCGGTCACTATGCCTCTGTCTTTTCTCTCTTTCTCTCGCGGATTAACGCGCGCGTTGCAAGAAACGAGAGAGGAAAAGAAGCCCCGTCACTCGTAAAAGTCGCTCGTCATCGCGATCGTGATGGAGCAGTGATTTCTAACGGCGTGCCGGTAAGCAACACGGTCCGAGCTGATCCAGCATCGGGAGCGTACAAGTTGATAGACACTGGCGCGTAAGCGTGGCCCCGGATTCCTGAACCGGTCTTGGAGCAACCACGGGAGAGCCACCATCTTATGGCAGTCGGTTTCTGTCCCTCCACCCATCTCGAAACCCGTTCCCTCCTATCGTGTCTCTACTCGAAGCCACACGACAGGTGCCAGCGGCGTACGCGGACCCAGGGAACGACCGCCTTTTATATTTATAGTCTTCACGGACTATACGACCGAGCGTGTGTTTTCGCCCGTAAGATTAGGCCGAACAATAGGGTAGGGGTGTAATCCGAAAAATGTCGTGGCAGACATAGGGAGAAAAAGAGAGAGCGAAACAGTGAGAGAGAGAAAGGGAGGCAGAGGGACACAGAGACAGTCGCGGAACCTGTTTCCGTTTAGATCGCTGCTGGTTGCCGTTGCTGCTTATCGGTTCACCGGCAGCGGTTCTTGCCGAGAGGTAACTCGATTCCTGAAACTTCTGGTTAAACGCGATTGTTTACCTTGGGACCCCGGCTCGATATAGGTGAGCTCGTATGCCGTGGACGCGCGTGGAGCTGGCCGGGTACCTCGAACAGAGGGGGTGGCGCGGCGAAAACGAAAGAAGGAATCGCGTGTAAAGTGTCGGATAACCAAGTCTGGACGAGCGGCGTGTTCGGTTGGCGAAATTAGGTAAAACAGGGGTGGTCCGATTTGGATCTGAAAAGAGAAACCGTGGCAGAAAAAGGGCCCTGGTGGGTACTTCTCGCGATCGCGAAACCAGTTTCTTCTCGCGAACCGGTGCGCGATTGGACGTTCTGTTTGCTCGCCGATTCCCGATACTTTTCACCGGTCTCGAATGTTCCCTTCGTTATGCGAGTCGAATGCGAGGGAAGGAATGCCAACGGCAGCGTGTGTTGCACGACTGCGTGGCGTAAGTAGGTTCTGCCGCCGTTCGTAATATCAGGTGGAACAATCAGGGGACGAGGATGGAAAGAAAAAGTATCGTGACGCTGGTTTACACCGGGACCAGTTTCGGCCAGTGGTTCTTAAACCAACCCGACCGAGTCACGTAGGCGTTATCGACGCGAGATTTCGATCGCGCTAACGGTACCCGATCGGGGAGAGTCCATCGCGAGGATCGAGATCGTGGATCGCGAAACGATATCGGAGATCATATTCGGCGAGAGAGAAGACTTTGGCGTGCATCCAGAGCCTGGATTACGCGAATCGTTTTGGAATTCGAAAACTCTTAACTTAGGGACGTAGATATGTAGATGTGACCAGATGGCGCGCTGTAGCGGACCTTAATTTCGAATTGGAAATTGGCTCGATCAAACTTTCGCTTGCTCCTTCCCCGACTTGAAATCGTTTTACGTTCGAATAGGCTTCCACGAAAGAGAATATAATATGAAATTCGAACGGAAAGGCGATGTAATAACGGCCTTCTAAATGAACTGCATATTTCATGTCGGTGTTTTGGAGTCGCGTTCGAATTAATTAGGCGAGTCCCTCGACGGCCGGTATAGAGAGTAAACGAGATACCGGTTCTGTTGTCCGAGCCCTTCTATGCTTGGACATCCTAATTAACGAGTGGAATCTTTGGCATTCTCGTAATTTATTAACATCGCTCTCCGGCATATCCCTTTACGGGAAGCTCCTCGATCGGCGAGAAAGGAAATTGTCCTTTGGACCAAGAAGGCTGCTAGATGCACGCTATAGGTTCCATCGAAGGGTTAAAGACGCTAATACGACCTCTAATTACGTTCCTCGACTAAAAGCCCGATCGCATTAGATCGCAACACGACGATACGATTGGCCTAATAGTTCGCAACAAGGTTACGTTCGCGGTATCGCAAATTTCGCGGAGCTAAAGCTCGATCAGCATGAAAGCTCCTGGCCTGTCTCTGAGACACGATAGTCATTTCGATGAAACTATTATTACTATCTTCTGTTTCGAACGTCACGGTCCAATTAGATCGCTATTACCCAAAATAAACCGCACAGCGAAGGATTAGCGAGCTTTAATCGTCGAGTTTTGCGTTACACGGAAATGTAGTACAGAGCTAATCGTTATCTCGTATATTTTCTATCCCGTTGCTGTTATCCGTAGTTCATTCAACGAATTATCCATCGCGATTGCAAATTTAATTTTCTATTTAAAACGTCGCCAAATCCGAGCTCGTACCCGCATGCTGCGCCGGACACGCACCTCCATAATTAAACGTCCTTTGAATCGAAATAGTCCTGGTCGACGTCTCGTGTTTCTAACGACAAATCGGTTAAATAAGTGAGTAGAACGGATCGTTTGCCCCAGAGAGAGAAAGAGAGAGAGAGAGAGAGAGAGAGAGAGAGAGACAAGGAGTTTACGAAGAAAAGTTTGCGTGAACGGACGGAACGTATACTCGGAAACGAAGGTGGAAAAAGAATCATTTTCTCCGGATGGCAGAAACTGATCCACAGGGATGATCGGCCATCGAAGAAAGCTTTTCCACGGAAAGTTCGAGTAAGAAACTCGGTGAACGGTGGTCGAGCCGTGTGATCGAGTTACAAGGGCGAGGCCTCTTAACCGGCGAGTCCTCGACGGCGTCATTCAACGGATATACAGCAAAGTAAACGTTTATTTAGAAGATATCATCTCCACCTTTCTCGAGTCGAGTAGACCGCCTTCGCCGCGTCGCGGAGGGATGCTCTCTCCCGCCAACATAATCTGCGCGAAAGTGTTTACCCGTGGAAACGCGATCGCAGATTGCATCTAATCTCGCGCTGTATCACGACTGCTACCCCGTGCCACCGAGAACACTCGCTGGAGACCTCGCCGCAGGATCCCGGATAAATCGACGGAAAATTCGGAAAATCCTTCGTTAACTCGTCGCGCGCGTTTCGCAAATTCGCAGCTTATCTTGCGCTTATCTGGTTCACAGCGATTCGCGTTCACAGCGATTCGCAGAGTCGCGGTAATCGAATTACCGCCTCGTTCTGTAACGCGTTCCGCACTCGATGGCCGCGATGACAACGATTAATCGACAAAGTTCACTTTTCCACGGATTAATTCTCCGAGTTTAGTTTTACGTCATACCAATGGCGTTGTAACGAAGCGAACGTTTCGCAGCTGCGTAGGGCCCATAATTCGGCCGACGCGTAAACCCGATTAATCAGCAATGGCAGAGCACGGATGCCATGAAAATTATTTATTTACCACTGCGGCCCGTTTCGCCTCGGCCTGTGCGATGCTAAAGGGGTTAATATCCTTGGGAAATTGCAGTGTATTATTTAACGAACAACGCGCAGCATGATTAAATCGCGCTTTATTCAACCACTCGGCGATTGAAGCGAAATTCTGCTTTGTCAGTCTCGTTGCACGGGCACCGAGATGTGCCCCGAACATTCGCGCCTAATTTACCCTGGCCGATCGAAGAATCGGTTTTTACGTGACCGATAGATAGAGATAGCCGGTTTCGTGCCATTTTTCCACGACGACCGCAGCTTTCGAAGGACCGGCCGGGTCGTTTCGCGATCGCGCGAATGATCGACGTAAGTATCCATTTCACGCTGAACGGGTTAATATTCTTGGAAAATTGGAATATTATTTAATGAACGGCTGCCGGCCTAATGGGATTGCACGTGGTATAACAGCGCGATTGCGTTGCTCCTGTATTCACGCTGTGCGCTGCTACATAATTGATAGTAACAGATGTACCCGCGATGTTCATCAATTTGATACAGCTGAAAATTAATTCGACATATAGGGTCGTTCTGCGCTCCGATAAGCCATTGCTCTTCGCGTGAAATCTTTTTCGATCCTTACTCCCGATAGAATCCTTTTTAATCTCGGGCAGCGAACGAATCGAGCCGCGAGTGAATTTATTTCGAGCTCGCAGACGAAACTCGACCGCGAACCCCGTTTCGCGCGTCTTGGTACGTCGAATAATTAGACGTCCCCGTTACCTATTTTTCCAGTTTTGCATTTTCTTTATAGAAAATGGGGCAATCGAATCCTCCCTTTCTCAATTAATCGGCAATTGTCGTTTGAGTATCAACAAATCGGCGATATATGGGGATAAATAACAACGATTCTTCGTAAATTACGTTTATTCGCTTACGGATAGTTACAGCGATGGAATCGGACGATACGAAGTTTAAAAATTCAGTTTCTTCCCATATGGAGTTTGGAGAAGCAATTAAACGGATACCGATCACCGATTATGGAGCGATGATAAATTCGATTGAATAACCGGTTAGCCGATTTCGAATATGGAATGGAAAGAAACGTCTGCGGTCGGACGAAATCGGCAGGTCGAAAAATGCCACGGTTCTCCAGAGTCCGCGTTACTTTCGTGCAACCGCGTCGTCGGAGAAAGTACATATACGTATATACGGCGTAATCCTCGGTGGAATCGGTTGGCCGCGGCGTGGGAATGCATCGGAAAATTTGCTTAACGGCAGCTGCAACTGAAGTCGACTCTGGAGGAGGCCCTCAGGCCAGCGACGATTCCTCTTGACCGTAGCGAGACTCGGCGAGAGGTATCAAGAGACATTGTTCGCTGGCGAAGCGAGAAAACCAGAGGAAACAGGCGTAGAGGTTGGAATCAAAGGGAGATTGTACGGTAACGAGAAGAGGAGCGAGAGAAAACAGACGTACGCGTGGCCTGCGCGGGAGGGGTGTATCCCATGCAAAGAAGAAACAAGAAGAAGAAGATGGGAACGAGTAGTAATAGTAGTGGTGGCAGTAGTAGTAGTAGGAGGAGGAGGAGGAGGAGGAGGAAGGAGAAGTAGACGAGGACGAAGAAGAAGAAGTGGTAGTATAATGTCCCGGACGTAAAACGGGCGAGGAAACAGCGGCTGTGCTCGGCTTCGGCTCAATTAAATGATCGTCTTCTCCTCGAGGGTCTCGGTAGAGGCACCAGCCATTAATTTCGAAACATGGGGAACAAAGGGTCTACCTCGGAAATATTCTTTTTTCTCCTTTTCTCTCCCCCTCACTTGCCTCCTCTCTCCCTTCCACCACACGACCTCCTCGTAGCCTCTACCTTTTACCATCTCGACCTGCCGCCAAGAGGAGCGAGATGGCTAACGAGCAGGACAAAGACGCGATTCGGTGTATCTCGGTGAAGAGAAGAAGAAGAAGAAGAAGAGGGAGAAGAAGAAGGCAGCAAACGCCGCAACCTGCTCAGCCTGCGGCCACGTTTCTCTTTTCCTGCGGTAGCAAGAGTCTCTATCAAACCACGCTTCTTTCTCGAACCCTCTCTTCGTCTCTCCCAACCTGTACCATCGTTTCACTGTCCCGCTCGCGGTTCGCTCTTTCCTTTCTACACCCGCTATTCCCGCTCCTCTCCTCTCTCCCTCTTTCTTTCTCTCTCTCTCTCTCTCTCTCTCGCCTCACCTCCGCGCTTTCAACATCCCTCCACGGCGCGGCCGCGGCCTGGTGTGTGGATAAGGCTGCCCTCGCGTCGTGTCTCGCATTAATATTCCAGTAAAAGTACGAAGGGTCGTCTAGGCGTGGCCAAGGTGTCTAGCAGCACCCCGCTAGTCCGACCGTCTCTTATCCGTTCCTCTTCGTTTTCGCCTTTCTTTCCGCTACTTTTCTCCCTTCATCTCCGCACCCTTTCGGTCTGCTTTCGCATCCTTCTCGCCGCGTACAAACACACACGCGCCCGCGGAAGAACGGACCGACGTCCATTATGTTCCTCGCGTTACGTTCGTTTCGCCGTGGATTTTTCCAAGCTCGCGAAACACGCGTCATATACGCGGTGCGCGGTTTAATGCGACGATCGGATTTCATCGAGCACGATTTCGATGGAAGAGGAAATTGGCAGAGCCATCCAGCGAAGAGGTCTGCCGTGGAAAGGAGTGGACGATGCAACCGAGTGCGTTGGAAATGACGGAGTTATCTTACGCGTCCTAGAATTAATGAAAGTGGGCGATTTTCATTGGTCTATCGTCCCGTTACATCCCGCGGGCGTTCAACGCGGAGGAAAGGCGCGCAATCTCGGATTTTATCTTTTATACGGTTAATGAGAGGCTTCTCGTAGGTGTTCCTTGCCGTGAGGTAGACAGCTATTGCTATATTACGATGAACTTGGAGCCTTAATTCAGAACGGTGGAAGGGCAGGATGTAATTTCGAATTTGCGACGCACCGTTTCGGCTATTTGCCGAGAACATCCTCGGGAAACGTATTAGAAGTATTCGGAATTCTCGTTCGGACGTTACGATCTTCCGCTTCGACTCCATCGCGTCTGTCGGTTATCCGAAGCGGGTGATACGTGCGCGGCGCACACGTACGGTACACCGATAAATATATCCCGGAATCTTTTATTTAAAAGCGGCGCACACGTCGGATCGAACCTTTCCGCTCGCTTTTTCTCCCCCGTTTGTCCCTTTCTTCGTGGCACTCCGCGAGACCGCGATATTCGAGATAAATCCACCGTGGCGTTTTAATTAATCACCTCAAGGTACGTATCTTTGTTCGCGCAAACGGGCCACGCGAAGCTCGTCGTCGCAGCGTCGGTTAGAGCAGCGCGGAAATTTTTGCCAGACCATTTTGTGGCAGAAGAACGTTTCTGAAATATGCAAGATACACGAGAGAAGTTTAGAAAGGGCTTCGCGTTGCGTTTTCACGACTTACGTGTCCGGTTGTTTCTTCCCTTGTACTCGCCTCTGCCTCGTATTTATCGCGCGGGTTACGATGCCGACACGGTATACAAGTTAACTTTAAATTAAAGTCTCCCTTAAAACCGGGGAAAACGCCAGTTAAACCCGTTTCGAGCGATCATAAAAAGATCCGCCACACGCTATATTTCTTCGACGTACCGGTACGGCCGATGATATATTTCTTGCTCCTCTAGTACGCGTTATGTTCGATATTTTGCCGCGGTGTAGCAAACTCGATTAAATATTCGTGCCCGCTGTAGAACCGCCTTTCCTCCAGGCCTATCAATTTTGCCGCGGCGTGTACCTGATTCATTCCTCTCCTACGAGGGAAGAGGTGTTGTCCGGAAACCACCACGACCGATACAATGTCGCGTCGCGACGCGTCGATACGCGTTCGCGTTTTCCGCGTTTACGTTTTCGCGTTTACGTTTCGCGGGACGCGTGCATCCGAAAAGTTTCTATTTATCGGCAAACAAACAACGCGGCCGCTTAAACGGCACAAAGTTAATCCCATTTACGGGTCCAATCGATGATTCGACGTTAATGCAATGATTACACGGGCAATCGTATTAAATGCCGCAGAAGAAGCTAATACGCTCGAATGTTCATTAATTTCCGATCCCGCACGACTGACCGCATTAATTTCGCTAACCGATACCGACACGCCAATTAGCAACTTATGTACACGCAACTTACATTCCGAGGCTCGAATCGTTCAAGCGTTCGTTCGCTTAGCACCCTATTAACCGCACACCTATGCACTTGTAAACGTACACGCGTCCGCTCATCCTCCGGGGAAATTTTCTGAAAACACGCAGTTTACGTTTGCTGTCGGGAAATATCTAATACCTCCGACATATCTATTTTCACCGCTCCATCCGCCGTTTTCGACTCCGCGGTGCTTCCCGTGTCGATCCTAGCCAGCCTTTAATTAAACTTCTTTTTCGCGATACCGAACGAGAATTCTTTTTCTTCCTAACCCGTCCGTTTACCTTGTTCGACCGAGTCTTCCAGAACCGCGGGGGTCGACTCGTCTCGTTGCCCATACGGGGAACCGGGGGTCGCGATGAATTAGGCGACGTCGGAGAACGATCGACTTTCCCGATCACGGATAGATCGCGGATGGATCGCGGTTAGATCGCGGTTACGAAAGCCTGCGACGAGCGAGTGCAGGAACGATGGGGACGAAATGGGGATGAAAAGCGATAGCGGACGAGGTAAGGGTAACAGAGGTATAAGAACCGGTGACCGTGCGAAGGAAGTTTACGACGCTCGAGAACAACGTGGCTTACGGCCACTAAAAAATAGATTAAATTACACGCGACAAGCAGGAAGAACAGCAGTTTCGCCTGGACGGAGTGTACTGTAGCAGGGACACCGATGCATCGAAACTTTACCTCCGAGACCGAACATCGCCAGGCCAATGGAAGCTTTAGTAAATTTGTTCATCTCAATCCCGTAGGTTACGGTTTTGGCTTTCCTTCTAAAGTAAAAAAAGGAGAGGAAAAAAGGGGAAAAGAAAGTGGAGGAAGAAACCATCGAAGATAGACAGAGGATAGAGAAAGAGAGAGAAAGAGAGATGGACAGGTAGGAAACAAATGTGATTCGGCCGGACGGGCAATTTACAGCTCGAAGAATATGGCTTGGCGTGTAAACCGCATTGAAATTCACGGCGAGCACGGAACTGTAGCGGGGTTGAACTATGGGCAAGCTGTTGCAACTTGCTGTTTTCTCTCCAACCCCTGGCCAAGCTCGTTCCCCTCTTTGTTCGTGCCATCGTCCTCGACCTGTCTCCGTCTGGTTGCCATTTAATTCTCGCCGTATGCTCCCTTCGGCATCCATTTAAAATCCCCGGGTGGTGCACCTATCAGGTGGTCTATACGTTCATACGCCTGGAATTCCTACGGCCGGGCCGGAAAGACGCTACCGGAAATCGTCCGTACGCCTGCCTCGGACGCGCGTCCTCCTACGAGAAAGGCGCGTTGCAGCAGCTCTGTACCGCTATAAACGCGATAAAATTTTCCCGCGTTTCGCCGTTCCATCTTCCGCGTCTTATTTACGAGGCGAGTAAGAAAGCGCGAAACGGTAATCGACTTCCGTCCCAACGTAGCTTCTCGGCCTTTGAAATGACGCGCGTTAGGGACTGGCTTTAACATCTTTGTATACAATATCGAGGCTCGCTGCGGAAATCGAACCAAACACGAAGGCCACGGATTAGAGGCTCGGTTCGTAGACGAGCTCCGATGTAAACACCGCGGGTCAGGCTTGTGGTCAATTTTCGTCGTCTTTCCGTCTCAGTTGCGTGCTATTCTTCGTCGCGATAGTACGGCATGGCTCGACGTGTGACTGATTTTGCTCTTCGAGGTGCCACGCCCCAGCGGAACTTCGACGGTTTTCGAGAGAGGGTACAGTGAGTAATATCTATTATACATTCTTACAATTTCGACACTGTGCTAAGAAGATTTAGGGTGGGTGATAGAGTGGTTCGTGACCACTAGTGGAGGAATCGGTTCGAAGGTTTTCGTTAGACACGGGGAGACAGTTGCCCATTTATTTTGTCCATTAAACTAGTAATTTACATAGCTAGAAAAATAGCGATTCACGTGTATTCGCAATGTTTAACGATTATTCTAATTAGCCAGGCTAGTGGTCATTTTCGTCGATGTCTTTCTGTCTCGGTTACGTGTTATTCTTCGCCGCGTTCGCGCAAAATGGCTGGACGTGCGACCAACTCTGTTGTCGATTATGGCACGTGCCATCGGCAGTTAAATCGTAGGGCAAAAGGTTAATGTATTTCTCGCGGCGTTGTTGCTGGTTTAGAAAACAGGGCGTTTGAAAATGGGAGACACGCGACGAGCATAGCATGTACATCGACGAAGGTCGAAACTACGACAGTTTGCCGCGAGTACTCGTTACCATCGCGAACTCTCGTGACTGTTTCATACGGCAGAGGGAGATCGAGATCGAGTCGTACGGTTCGCCGAGCACGTCGACGCGATCTTAGGATCGAAGGAAATCGATGCTTGCCTGGCAGGATACGCGGCCCAACCCCGTAGTGCCTCGTTGTCCCGATTACGTTTCTCCGTTCGCATTCGTCCGCTTCAACTTTATACCGTGACTTTCAATCACGATCGGCATTGCGCTCCATCCTGCACGCGTTCCGATCGATTTAATTAATTCCGTGGAGAATTTCCGACTTCTACGTCAAAATGTCGATACTTATCCCGCGCTATATCTATGAGACTGGACTAGAGCGATAATAATCGGTCCAAGTATCAGAGATCATCTACGGCTTCTACCGCCTCTCATCATCGAGCCACAGGATGCCGGCGTTTTGCCATACATCCCACCGTAGCAGAATTGCGGATAATTAGGACGACCGAGAAGTATTATTATTAATCATCGTTAAATCCAGCTTAGTCGCGTTCCTAATTCCGAGTTCCCGTTAGCTGCAGGCTGCTGGCGAGGTCTCGACCGACCCTCCGCCAGCATTTATTCCCATGTTGATACATCGATGATACCGGTAGAGGATGTGTAGGTCGGCGAGCCGCGTGCGCGCGGAAAATTCCTACCGCGTAGTATAGCAGACGAACGAGTTAAGTATAATGCGAGCAACGCTGCGCAACTTGGCCGCGTGTATGCCAACGTATAGCCGTAGATTTATTCGTAATTTTCTCCCATATACTCGAGGTATACCCTTTCTCGCTACAGTTGCAGAGGAAGTCGGGGTAACCTTTCGGATCGAGCAGGTGGCTCGCCGAGGCCCGCTTATATTTCGACGATTAGTTCTGGACCGAGCTCCTTCGATGCACGCAGGAGCTGCTGTTTCAGCTCCTTTCCCTCGCCGTGCAGGGCCGCGCAGCGCATCCTCCGCATCGAAGCGGAGGATCGAAGCGGCGCCGCGGCGGCCGCCATTTGCCTCGCGCCGCTGGAAGAAAGTCAAATTTCCAAGTTGCTTTTCATTTTCTCCCATTTCCTTCCATTTCCTTCCCCATCGTTCATCGTGGAATTTTATTCACGGCGAGAATGGATACGTCGAAGCTTTTACTGCCGCGAACGATAGGTGGAATACAAAAGGGATTGATACCCGACCATTCGAAGCCGGCATCGCCGGATAAAACGCGTACCGTTTATTCCGCCCGCTCTGTACACCCTGCATAAACATCTCGCGCAATAATATTTTACGCAGTCGCTCGTAAAGAAACTTTATGGCCGGCCATTTTTCCGCGCCGCTTCTCTTTCTTTCCACCTCTCGCCACGCAGCCAGAACTTCGTTAATGGCCACGCTAATTTCGACGTTAGTGCCTATCATTCTTAGCGCGTATCGTCGCGACACCTTGCGCCGCAAGTCTTTTCACCCCTGCCGACCTTTTCCCTGCCCGACACCCCAGTTGGACTACCGCGTGGAGGAAAATGCCCGAATGGGAACTCGAAACGACGAAAATCCTCCGGTCTCGTACATCGTATACTTAGCCAGCCCTTATGGTCGCTCGGGGAACCTGCGACCGCGTTCGACGCGCGAGAAATCCCGGTGCAAACGTATTTCGCCGTGAGGAAAGGTACGGCGGTGTTATAAATGGTGGACGGTGGAAAGAAAATGGCAGCGGGAAGGACATTTCTGGCCGAGTCTCGGCGTCCGGCGAGATCCGATCCTGGAAATCAAGACGGGCAGTCGCCTTGGCGGTGGTACCGAGCGACGACGTAGCAGCACAATGCATGCACTTGCCGTCGGGTAAAGGTAGACGGCCGCGACCTTGATGCGCGTGGTTCTCGCGTGCCCGAAGCTGCCCGAGCACTCGCGGAGCTGGCCGAAGCTGGATAGGCAAGAGTGCGCCTATGCCCACAGAAAAGTGGTTGCCCAGGCCGCTAAGGGTTCTCGAGCGCTCTTCTCCCTTTCCCGCCTCTCTCTCGCTCACTCTCTCTCTCTCTCTCCTTTTCTTCGTCTTCTTTCCTCTCTTCGTGCTTTTTCTATCCTCTCTCGGCTCACCGCGTCATCGTCGTCGTTGTCTCCTCCTCTCCTCCGGGCCGTCTCGGAGTTCTTGCCCGGCTAGAAGGTAAGGGGAAGTTGCTCGTGCCTGAAGCTTCACGGAAGCTGGAACAACTATCGGGCCGCGATAGTTGAGCTCGACTAGCTCGACTAGGATGGGACCGGTATTTCAACTTAACCGGCCAGTCATCCGGACCGGCAGTGTCGCTCAACCGTGGCAAACCTTTCCGCTGTTAGCTCCGAGAATTATGTCTCCGTACAATTGCCTCCTCTGCGCGAAGGTCACTCTATCGTTTCAAATTCCCCACCGGGGTACAGACTTTTTCTCCGCTTTTTATCCACGCAGGGATACCTCTTCCTGCTTCTTCGCTCGTTGCGCCAAGTTCTGCCGTTGAAATCCTCGCCATCATCGCGCCATGTCTCGACCAACTTTCCGATCAAACGCGACGTTACCTTACCCGACTTGCCCAACTTTGATCGATCGTCCCGCGAAACTCGGTGACGGTGTGTGTACCCTCTGTCCGCGATCGTTCCCCGAAGCCAC
This sequence comes from Eufriesea mexicana, assembly GCF_001483705.2. Classification (NCBI taxonomy): domain Eukaryota; kingdom Metazoa; phylum Arthropoda; class Insecta; order Hymenoptera; family Apidae; genus Eufriesea; species Eufriesea mexicana. The sequence goes on along the minus strand of NW_016908244.1, from coordinate 632,071 downwards.
GCACGGATGATCAGTTTTTAATCGTACGAAGAGCAATTTCGCGAGGGATAGCTTGGCTAGATTGGAACCGATCGGCGAGGGGAAATCACCCCCGACTGGCGGCCACTCGGCGAACTAACCTTCGCGAAACAGAGAGCAGAGGAACGGGGTTGAAAGGTACGTGCTGGGCCAGAAGGACGACGCATTGCTGCCGGTATCATCCGGAAAATGGTCGAGAGCTTAGACATCTGATATCGACAGCGAGGAGATACCTTATCGCGGCGAGATCGCGCGTCACGTTTCTAGGTCGAATAGGGATATCGAGGATTGCCCAAATGGAATTTCTTTCTCGTTCCTCGAGATTCTTCTGTGTGCGGTTGGATCCGTGATACAGGACGCGCGTGGCGAGAGGAATTACATCTTGGCTTCGCTACACCGAGCAAATTATCACGGCTCCTGACCTGTCCACGGTCTCAAAGCTTTAATCTTCGTCGTCTCGGTGGTTCGGATCGAACCGATCTCTCGCTGAAAATCGTCTCTATCGAGATCGATTCCATGTTATTTCGTTTTCTCCCTGTCTCATTACCTTTTTCGTCTCGCTCGCCTGATTAGATCCTTGCGTTTGTATGTTAAACGTTCTTGCTATTGTACTTAGTAATTGCACGAAGAACATGGCCGTATCGTTCGTAGAATCTCGTAACCTTTTAATAGCTATTCGATACTTTTCTACGGCCGCGATTCCCGTTGCTGATATTTCTGCTGTTGTTGCTACCTTTTTTCTCTCCTCTACTCTTCACGTGCTGCTGCAATAATTGACGCGGTTTCCTTTACGAGCCTTTCAGACGCGCGCTTATTACGAGCGGAAAGATGCAGTTTCGTTACACGGCCGTCTTTTATTTCCACAGCCCGAGGAGTTGCTGCGCGGACGACAAGAAGCGCTCAGCTTAACTTTTTCACCACAGATGCGTAATTTAACGCGTTTTATCCACTATCTATGTCGGAGCTGACTTTCAGCCAGCGTCGCAGTTAGCCGGCCCGTCATTCTATACGAGGCGAGATTATGATTTTCTGCCGTGCGTTGTAGGTACCGTAACGCGATAATCGTCGTGAGAACAAGCCGCGACCGAGTCACGAAAAATATTTCACCGGTTATTTCTCCTATTAATCTTCTATTAATCTCCCATTAATCTTGGCGCTGCGATTTATCGCCGGAACGGCTACGTCTTCTCTATAGGGGGCGTGCAGTCGAAACCGGGAAATAAGATATCCGTGATAAAATATCGGAGCAACATTTTTCTCGCATACTATACCTCGCTAACCTCGATGAATCGTCGTTAAAAGTTCGCCAACTTTCCGTCCTCGTTTTCGTCCCGGACGAACGCGCGACCAAGTTTATTACCGATAACGAAAATTTTTCAATTCGAAACGCCAGACCGAACGAGACGAGAATTGGAACGAAGTCCATACTCGGCGAAGAATCCTTCGTACGAAAGAATCGGAGAAACGTAATTACAGGGAGGGAAAAACACGACGGTTCGTCCCGGAGAGGAAAACTCGAAACCGTGGCTGGACTCGGTACTTTCCCGACACACGTGGAAGAACGATAAGCCGAATCGGCGTGGAAACAGGTAGACGCAAGGTGAGAACGGTTGTTGCAATGGCCAACGTCCGTCGACCTTGATTCCGTGGTCGTAGCAGAGCGGCACGACACGCGTATCACGGTACCGAGGAAGGCCGTCTGAAAGGACACGGCTTGCCTGGAAGAAGGTTCGAACGAGTATGCTCTATTTGCTCGTGCAGAATGGAGAGGATGCAAGTGCGGCGTCCTTCGGAAAAGTTAGCTCCGAGCAAGCGACAATAATACTTTAATGGGACCGGTACACGCGATCTGCTTGGCCGGTTCGAGTTCTCGCGCGCGTCGACCAGCGGAATCCTCTTGCTCTCGACGTCCACCACGCGCGCAGTCCGCTCCGATCCTCGCGACTCGTTGCCACTCGTTGCCAATCGTTGCGACTCGTTGCAACCCGGTGCAACCGTAACCGGTATCGTTTCGCCGATGCACTCGTAGCATTTATCGAGCGTCGTCGTTCCTTCTATAGGCATCGCGAACAACGAGCACGGGATCATACTCGCGCTTCTTACGCGACGCGATTGCGGTCGCTGCTTAATTGACCGATATAAAGCTTCGGTATTATTATTTCGAGTCGTCGGGGCAGCGAAAAAAGGAGCAAAAACGACCACGCGACGATCATACGTCTCCCGAGACGATGTTTTCTCGATACGAAATACGATTGTCCCCGGTGGAAACGAGACCATTAAGGTTGCATCACGGCTTGCGTCACTCTCTCTCGTTGCTGAATCTACGCCGCAGCTGCATCTCGCGGCGCTCGCTGGCAAAGTTTCTCAGAAGATCTCGGGGATCGGAATGTCGATCGGTCTTCCATCTCGGACGACGATTTTCTTTCTTGCTGTCCGCGCGCCGGACGATATTACCAGCAGCTGTCGCGCGCGTCACGATCCATCGCGTACCTACCGATCGTACGGCCGGTGATTTTAATTATTATCCGATCTCCGAATGGCATACCACGA
>NW_016908244.1:623333-629451 GCF_001483705.2 Eufriesea mexicana | reverse complement strand
GACGCTCGTTCTGACGCGCAATCGTCATTTTATTCCGTCAGATTGGAACGCTTATACTCGGCTCCGCGCGAGGTGCAATCGGAAAAACTTCGACGCGAAACATACCGCGTGTTTCGTCGCGTTCTTCGTATTTTTTCGATCGCTATCGAGTCGCTCGTTGATAGAGATTACGATTCGCACTCCACCCCCCGAGGTGACGGAGAAGATTCGAAAACGCGCGTCATGTTAAAAAATGGCCGTACACGCTGTTCGCTATACAGCAAGGTTTTCGAGGGGACCGGGGAGGGGGCGAGGAAACGGCGAGGAATGCGGGAAAAATGTCCACGATTCGGAGAACGCTTGCACGTTTGTTTTCGTGCCACGAATGTGTACCCTAGATAGAAAAGCACGGCGCGAGAGGTGTGCAATCGATGCGCAAAGACGTTTACACGATGCCGAGAGCCGCGATTTAAGGACGAATAGAAGCATCGCGATGAAACCGCTATTACGCGGATAAAACGCGATCGCGAAACGCAGATTGCCGTGTATCGCGGAGATCATTGTAGAGTACGTGGAACGTCGATAAACGATGATTTTCAATGTACCGAGCCGCGATCGCGTCACGGATATACGCGTCGATCATAGCCTGGCGTGCTCGAACGCGAAGCGACGAGGAGCGAGCTTTTCATTCGTAATCGTACGAGCGATTGCCTCGCGGATAACGTCGCGACAGGTTCGTGCGATGCTTGTTCCACGTCGGGCGCACATTTTTAATATATAACCTCGGATAAAGGTTGCTCGAGAGCGAGTGCAGGTAGCCCTTTCTACCGTTACCGAGGTTCTCGGTCGCGTCGTGACTCATCTAAAACCGTAACGCTGGTTAATAGCGAATGCTGGTAGACCCTTACGCGAGGGCCTTTTATCGTGCACGGCGACGAAAAATAAATCATTAGGTCGGGTGAAAAAGTTCCTTTGGTTCGCGCCATTCGCGATAAAGCGTTCCCCGCTCGTATCGACGTCCAATGCGGCGAAATTGAAAAGCTCTGGGAACGATCGTTACTCTCGTTATAAAGCACTCCGAGCGAAGCGTATCGAACCTGTGTTGTTCCCTGCTCCGTGGCACGAAGACGCCCCCTGTTCTTACGCCTCGTATCCTCGCGCGTTTCGATTCGGCTCGAAAGCGATTCCGCGACGGTCGCAGCGGACTCTTTGACGAGTAACGACGAGCAAACTGTGTCCTAGCGAAATTCTAGCCAAGTACGAGAACACGCGTTGCCCCGGCGGGAATTGGAAGACTCGCGACATTGGTCGAAACGCGGAACTTTTCCTTGACTCGTGCTACGTGTCATCCGAGGAACGTGTATGCTCGATAAGGCGCAGGGCCCCGGTTGTGTACGCGGCATGTAACATGCAGCTTGACGCAGAGAGTGCTCTCCCGTGGATATGAAAGTTTAATGCTCGAAAGATAGAGTCAACTTGGAAATTTAATGACGTTTTATCCGCGGCTATGGCCGGCGTCTGAAATTTTTCTAGCCCCTACCGGTCGCGGTGGAATGCTTTTAAAGAGGTCGGGTTCGCTCGCGAGTCCTCTTTTCTAACTCTCGATGGTGGTACGTTTCATACATCGATACCTCTGAACGCAATTACATCGGACCACTCCGGCGCAATCGGTGCTCTAACAAAATTTAATTGCATTTATGGTTATAGCGCTAGCCCCCGAAAACTGGCGTTGAAAATGGGTCGGCCAGAGTGGGCGGGAAGAAACAAAATATCAGAATGTGTTTGCAATATGTTGGCAGCGTCCTCGAAAATATAATCGAGTATCATCGAACGTTTTCAAATTTACTGCCGTGCGTGGGCGCGTGCGTGTACAATCGAAAGCCGTTCTCCCTTTTTCCCAGCTTTTCCCTCCTTTTTTCCATTTTTCCGAATACCCGCGGAAATTTCATTACGTATATTGCTAAACGTTTCCGCGGATTGCGCGCACGTTTCAATCCGGATGTCACCTGGACGCAAATCGAAAATCCCATCCGAGGGATTAATAATGATAATAGCTACGCGACGCGGCAGAGAAAATCGGCACGAAACAGTCAGAGCCCGTCATATATCGGCCAAGCTCCTTTTTCCGTAACTATCGCAATTTTGGCGTGTAAGTTGCAAGATAAACAAGGAACACGTACAAGTAATGAGATGCTCGCAGGCATGTTGCGTCGAGCACTGACACATTAACGTTTTCCGTCCGCCAACGCGGAACATTAACTTTTCCGGGGATTTCGAAGCCGGCATGCTCCACACGCGACCTCGCTCGCTCGCGGCTCATTCGGTGGCAAGAGAAGACAGACGTGACAGAGACAATACGCGTAGATTTCGGTGGGCAGGGTTAACGAAACTCCTGCTGGAAAATTTCGAAAGTTTCCTAGCTCGTATAGCGAGCCGTGCCCCGTGTGATTTCGAACCAGAGCTATTTTCCCGTGTGCCGGCCGTGTAATTAAATTTAAGCACAGCCACAATGCCGTCAAGCTTCTTCTACCGCTTAAATGTCCGTGATATTATCGGATTAAAAATGACGCAAAATGGGAAAGAGCGAAAGGGGGGGCCCGGAGGGTGGCGCAGAAGGGGGAGAAAACAAAAACGCGAAACGCGTTAATCCTGCGATTCAAGCGCCATCGCGATACTGCAGCTGTCGGGACTCGTATATGCGTTTTAATTTGTCTCGTAACAGTATGATATCCTGAAATTGAATGTTCCCTGTTGATTTGGTCGGATCGGGCGGCACAATTTTCCGTGAAAAAGCTTTTTCATAATTGAATCAACGTATATATAAGCAGGTAGACTGTAAATATTCGTGGTTTAGTTCGCGTAAAGGTTTTTGACTGCGGCCCGGCGATAAATTGTCCGGCAAATAATGAAGTAACAAATTCGGCACACGGTTTCTTTGAAGTCCCGTTTCCGCCGCAGACGCGTAATTATTTTTCCACCGCGCGATATTTGGCTAACCTTCGTGACCGATTTATTCCGCATTCACGGCCGCGCAATGAATGAAACGAAAACAAAAAAAGAGAAAAGGAGAGAAAAAAGGGGGAAGAGAGAAGGAAAAAGTGAAAAATGGAGGAAAAAAATGAAACACGCGAAAACAATCGGCTTAAATGGTCAACTTTCAGCGAAATATCGACCATTGCTGTACGACTTATACGCTGTTATTTCGTAGCCATAAATTATAATAACAGCGCGTGTACGCGAAACTGATGCCGGGTAATTCGAGTGGTTTACTTTTTCAAACGTACGTTTTAAGTAAATTTTAATGAACGTATTTAACCGTACAACGAAACTAATTTGAAGTTCGCCTGTCTCGTTCAATGTTTATTCGCGTTTAATTCCGTCGTCGGGTAACAGGTATCGCGGAAAAATTGCGCCGCGCGCGAGTCGCTAATTTTATAAACGCTTCGGCCGTTTGTTCGCCGTTTAGGGACATTTTGTTCAATTGAATTCACACGGGCCGCGAGAGAACGTTCGTTTCTCGCGAATGGTAGACGTAGTAAAAGCGTTCGGCGGTGGAAAGATGCGGGAATAAATACACGACGACTCGCGCGAAATTTGTTCACGTTCCGTACCGTCGTACAACGTTGCATCGATCGTTAATATCGGTAAGCACCTAGTCGAATCCGCGAAGAAACCGCGGCCATAAATCATTCCGACGCTCGAAGCGGTTTCGCTGTTAGCTTCTTTGCAACGTGCACGCGTAATACCCGCAGCGGCGGCGATTCATGGCTTTTCAACAACGGTCGCGGGACCGGGCGACAACCAGACGCGACACTGTGGCATTTTAACTGACACCATCGCCGTAAAACTGCCATCGATAATGCTCGCCTACGGTGGCCGGCGCAGGAGAAATGCAAATTTGATTAAAACCGCGAACACAAACGTTCCCTTGGTCGGTCGGAATCAACGGAACGCAAACTGAACCGGGCAAACCGCGAGCAATTTTTTGTTCTTTTTTTCTTTTTTTCCCCATCACGCTTACACGCGTTTTCGTTGATTATAAACCGTCGGGGTCGTAGTTAAGCCGGTTGTTACATCGGATTGATTTCGTCGATTCCGCCGTGTTGTTTGCCGTTGTACCCATTATCGTTGCACCGGGGGTTGCTCTGCTCGACTTTCGCGCTCGGCATAGGCCAGCGGTACGAAACAAGGGGTAGATGGAATGGAAAAAGAGAACACGGGGGGAAAAAATGAATACGGAAAATGAATAAAACGAAAGGGGCTAGAGGGACATAATCGTTTGAGGGCACGGTCGTTGGATCGGGTGCCGGTGCAACCTCTACCGTTTACACGAGCCAACTAATTTCAATGAAATTTTACATCGGAGGAGGGCATTTGAATTTTAATTACTTAATACGACGAGACGCGGGTTTGTTAGATTTAACCGTGCGCCACGTGGGCCACACCTTTCGCGATCCTGCTTCCGTTATTAACGGTGGATGTCTTTGAAAATGGACTCGCGATTCGCGCGGGCCCCGGAACGGCCTCGAGGAGGGATTTAAACGTGCCTGGAGTAAATGAAATCGCGCTGGATGTAGTTAAACGGCATTACCCCTGATATACACCGAATATAATGGAGAACTGCAGACATTAAGGATCCAACAATGTTCTCTTAATTTCCCGGCAAGCTTAATCGTTCGTAGTTACGCATTAAGAGGAGCAGGCCGGCACACGTGTGCGCGCCGCTTCAGGTGGAGGGAGCAAGCACGATTTAGGAAGTATTATAGTCACGTGAAACAATTGCGAACGGAAACGCTCTCGGTTTCATCGATCATCCCGCAGACACTCGGTAATTAAGAGCGCGGGTAGCTCGTGCCGCTTTTAAGTGCACGTATTCCAATTTCCACCTGTGCTTCCACCATCGCTGACAAATAATCTTTCACTGTCTTTAATTTATTTCGACTTAACCTTTTGTCCCGTTCAAGCGCGCGATTAATTGCCTCGAAATCGCGCGGTTCGCCAACGCGAAAGAAATTGATTCCAGCCAAACTTTCGTCGTATATCATCCCTCTTGCATTTGTCCGCTTTAACTTCACCCCGCTCTCTCTCTCTCTCTCTCTCTCTCTCTCTTTCTCTCTGTCTTGAGAATTAAACGCTCTTCGACTGTGCGGAAAAATCCCTTTCGTCTTCGGGCAGAATGGACGAATTCCTGGGGATTATCATTTAGAGACGCGCAACCGACCAACGACTCGCAGCGTTGAAACAGCAACGTTTTCCAGGAAAATACACAGGGATAATTCGTCTACGAGCAGATCTACTTTTATACAAAAATATCGCGTCCCGCTTCTTTCTCTGGCTATTAGACTAATTAAAAAGAAGCGGACTCGTCGACCGGTCCCGCCGGCTAGCCGGCTTAGTAAACTAATTTGGTTTATACCAACTACTCCCTAGGCAACGTTAGACCTTTAAATATCTCGCGCAAGAGCCATCAGTTCCATTTCACGTGTAAGTCCCGTGATCGCCTCTGGCGGCGACGTTCCTCGCACAGCTCGTAACAGCTCGTAAGGCTATTAAGTATCCTTTCAAGGAGACCGAGTCTTTTCTACGTCCACTGCCTTTGGATCTAACGTAACTCCGATCCCTTTAGAAAGTTTCCTCCTTTCGCTGTCTTTTTTTAACCAGATACCGTGATCGCGAATAAATCAACGACGAACGTGCTTTGGGGAACACCTCGGAAAGAAATTACGGCACACTTTCTTCTCGTTTAATCTATGCAAATGTTCACGTTTCGGGGACATTCATTTTTTTTTTTACCTTCGCGCGCGCTAGATATTATTCGCGGAGATCAGCGGGATAACGGGATTAATCCGAGTTTATCGCGAATATGCCGCGTCGTTCGTTATCGTCGAGTTTATCGCGAATTTCCAATTTTTAAAGTCCATCGATATCCGCCGCGCGCACGCGTGCACGCGTGTACGCGTGTCGATGAGCGGCGAAATTGCGCCAAGGACGTAATCGATTTTTCTCGACGAATAAGTCGATACGATGCGTAATACGACTTACTCCGTCGGCGGGGTGTACGCGAGGGAACAGCTGTTTTTCCCGGTACATCATCGCCGAGTAGAAGAATCGATGATAGTTGTAACGATATTTACACGAC
>NW_016908244.1:614570-623276 GCF_001483705.2 Eufriesea mexicana | reverse complement strand
GACGCGGAGTAATGGCGCAAATACGATTACGCGTGTAGTTCGAAGCCGAACAAATGCGATTAAGGAGAGGGAGGGAAAAGGAAAGAAGGGAAAAAAGACAGGACGGCGAGTTTAATAAGCTAATCTAGAGGTAACTGCTCCGTAAACGGACACTGGAGAGATAAGGCTGGCGAGGTGGAAGCCGCTAGCAGAGCTCGGTGAGCACCACCGTTGGCAATCCTGCGTCTGGGAGAGACCCCTAACGACATTCGCTGTCCTTCGCGAGTCGATTGTACGCGTTCCTTTCTTCCGTGGCTTCCCCCTTGACATTTCTTCCCTGGCGCTTTATCTATCCGCTATTTTTTTTAAGCGCCATTACGCGTAATAGCGCAATTTGTGTAATAGCCAAGCTCGGCAGTTTCCGTCGCCGTTCGGCCAGGCTCGGCCACGCGAGCAACACGCGATCGCCTACCTGCCTGGACCAGTTCGAGATCTTCCAGGTGGGTCTGGTGGGGAAAATAACCGGCCGGATCTCCTCTGTGCGTGTGATTCCACGCTCAGGGGTGTACGTGTCCGCTACTTTTTTACCACCAGGCTGCCGGAGAAACCGAAGAACGAGGCTCCGAGATGAGGGCCGAGGATGGTAGCGAGCAGGATGGAGAGCCGTTCTCGAAGATGCCGGGAGGCTTGACCCCGCCAAGAATCTCGCATCTGCTCTGTCTTTCCCTCTTGCTCTTCTTCCTCGGTTACCTTACTCTCCCTCGTTCGCTCTCTCTCTCTCTCTCTCTCTCTCTCTCGCTCTCTGCCTGTATCTTTCTACCTCTCTGCCTCCCTTAATCCGCCTTGATCCTTTCCTCTTTCTCTCCGTCTCTTTTCTACAGTCCCCTCCGCTCCCTCTCTCTTTTGCTCTCCCCTTTCTCAACCTGATGCTGCTCAGGGACTAATTTACCGACTCCGAGTCGGTTCTACCTGCCAGCTTCGCAACGTCCGGATCGTATACGGGAACAACGCGGTACTTGCGCGCCGATGTGTCGGCCTTTGGTAGGAGGAGCTTGGATTTATGTCTCGGAGAAGTTGTAAGGTCGAAGGTGGGAGCCTGGCGATGCTCTTTGCTAAGATTTGTTGTCGTTTTCAGCGCGAAACACGCGGTCCCGGTTAATAATAACCTCCGCGCTTCTCCAAAGGTCTCGAACTCGATCGGGTTTTCCACCTTTTCGTCCCTTTTTCTCCTTTTTCGCGAATTCCTTCCCTCGTACGCCTGACGGCGCGCCACGCGGGAAGGACGGCGGGTATCCGTTTAGCCAGTTGCCGGATCGCGTGCAATGAGAATCTAATTAAACGAATAAAACTTGCCGACACGATGTTACCGTTTGCACGGCGAAAGTTTACGTTCGTCGACGGCGCACCTCGACGCCGGTCAAAGAAAGTGTCGTCCTCTACTTTTCAGCTTTTCTACCCGTTGTTTCTCCGCTCCCTTTCGAGTTCTTTTGCCGGGATGGCAACCGAGCGCGAGGAGAAAGTACCGCGAAGCGAAGAAAAAAGAGAGAAAGAGGGGAAAAGGGTGGAAGGGAAAAAAGGAGGCAAAGGAAAAAAAAAGGAAGAAAGACAAAAACTTGGTACTATTCAGGTGGTCGTACGCGTCTCCGAGCTCGGAACTGAATAAGCGCGGCGACGACGGACGGGAACTTCTCTTTAATTCATTAAAACTTTACGCATGACGTTTTAGATATTTATCTCGGCAACCCCTTTTATCCGCCATAACTCCGTGCATTTTGAGTCTGCCTCAGAGGCTCGACTACTACGCTTTTATTCCTACAACGCGGTTCCTCTTTCCCGCTCTCTGTACCCGCCCTTCTACGTACTCGCTGCGTCTCTCTTACCCTCTTCGCGTTTCACTCTCATCCTTGCCTTTTCTTCCCTCCGCCTCCTCCGCCTCCTCCTCTCCTTCCAGTTTACCCATTTTTTTTATTTCCCATCCCTGTTTCTCGTTCGATCATCTCTTTACCCTCTGTTCTTCCTCGTTCCACCGCCGCTTGCGCTTCCTTTTTGCGCAATTGCGTTGTCCTCCCGATGCCGGGCAAGTTGCATCGGCATTTATGGGTTCTCAGCATTCGAGGGTACAGCTGGACCCGGCTTCTTCGACCCATCTCCGATTCGTCTGTCGCTCTTGTTCCCCCGCGTAGTGGCTGCGGAAAGGCGAAATAAGAATTCTCGTCGCGAATTTATGGCTGGTTGTAAAAAGAAAAGGAAAGGAAACGGAAAAACAGCAACGGGAGTTGAGGTTGAGATTGAGGCGCGTGTATAGCCGTAGAGGGCGAGGGGGGGGGGGGGGGGGGGGAGGTGATAAAGGATGGAAAAGGAAGAAAAGGGCGCGTGTTGATATTCTGGTTGGAAAGGCGTTTCTAACGATGCGATTTCACGCACAGGTGGCAGGTATGGGCGTCGCGTTCGTTTGGTGAACCCCGAGGATCGAGACGTTAGGAGAAACTCGGGGCGCCCCGGGTAAGCGGACAGAATCAATCTCGAAATGGTTTAAACTGGCGGGCCACGAGCACGTTCGATCGTCCGATTTAGATTCAAATTTCCAGCTGATATTGTAGCCGAAGAAAACGAATTTGTCTCGCGATTTTCGATCCTTTTTCGCCCCGTTCCTTCCTCCCGGGCCCGCGAACGTTTCCTTTGCACACACACGGCAAAGCTGCATCGATATTTACAGTTCCCTCGCAGAGAAGGGTACGCCTGAAACCACTTCTCCGGCGTACTTTCAATCGACAATCCGTTCGCCTATGTTGAGATTTCATTGTGATAGTGTATCGATAGAGAAAGAGGAAGAAGGAGAGAGGAACGGAGGAGGGAGCTTTCTTTTGTGCGGAACAGGGCAGGGAATCGGGATATCTAAACATTCTTTTCTACGACCATACCTGACTTTTCCGTTAACCGTAATTTAGCTTTTTCGCCGATATTTCCACCGGTTATTCGTATCTTATAAATAACACGAATATCGCGTCACGAGATATTTCCCGATCATCGTCGCTCATTCCAATATGGCAAACAATCGTCTCGTCTCGAAGATTTACGTTCCTTCCCCCCCCCCCCACTTCTCTTATTTGTTCCTTCTTTTGCTTTTTCTTATTCCTTTTTTTCTTCCCTTTTTCTTTTTTTCTTTTTTTTTTTTTGCATTAAACCCGAGGCGCACGATGTTACCGAACGATATTCGATTCGCTGAAACCAAGCCTCTAAACGAAGGACGAACGAGTTTCTTAGCCGTAACCTGCTGTTATGCTCCCGCTGAGGGCTTAGCCGGTTTTGCAGGTTGAAATTGGCTAGCCGTCCGCATTACGGTATCATTATGGTGCTCCTTTTGCGGCAATCCGGTTGCCGCTTCGAAATTCGAGCTATGATACCTGACAGAGGCTAGGCGACTCACGAAAACCAGCCGATCTGAATAATTATATCTTTGCACCCTTGTAACGTTTCATCTTACGTCGCCCGATGCCTCCGGTACCTACGAAAAATTACCGATCTCGCCTGACCCATCGCGCGACCATCTCTACCCTCGATCCTCGTTCGCCAGGATCGAATTCAATATTCGACCATCGATAACGCAAATGGTGTTTTATTAGAGGGCCTAATAGTCGGTGGCAGCGCTAAATGCTCTATCATTTCGATCCCGGAGCTCTTTGCATACGCGCCGACACGACGTCTCATCGCGAGAACGTACGACTTTCGCGATCGGTTTTAGGCCGATTAAACGTCGAGACACCGCGTTAGGGTGATCGTTATGGTTAACGACATACGGGATCCGATTAATAATCAGAGCCGGGTTAATAATTACGCGTGTTAGGCGACATATATTCCGCGTTAATATCCGGCCTTCGATTGAAATTACCAAGCGAAATCAACGTCGATCGATTAACGAAACGTACATGCACACAATATGCCCGGGTTAGAGGGTGAGCACGCTGCAACTATAATCGGGCCTCGCGGAACTTGCTCCACGATATTATAATTACGCGCTCGATTATTTTTCAGCCAATTACCCGTGGCCGGTTCGCGACACGGAGATCGGATTTGCGCGGATAACGTTGCCAACGATCGTTGCCGATCTCCTTTGCCGATTTCCTTTGTCGATCGAACGTGCAGGTATCCGGCGTTATCGGTATCGCGGAAATTCTTTTCGATTATCGCGCGTCCATCGGCGCAGCCGGGCATTTCGAGGAATCTCGAGGGTATACAGAGGGCGAAACCGTGAGGATTCGCAACAAGATTCCAGCGCCGAGTTTAAAGGCGCGCAACGTGCTTGCACGTGCAGACGGGGTTACCGAGCATTCAACGTCGCGTCGCGGTTTCCCCGTCTGCCGTGAAACGGCACGTATTCAGACTAATCGGCCTAAAAGCATTTCAAGAGTGACTCATCGTCATTGCGACTTTCGCGAGCGCTCGCGAAAAGAAGGGGAGGCGGAACGAAAGGAAAAATAAACAGGCAGACTTGCGCAAAGTCCGAATACGCCGGTTTTTCCGACCGTTTGAAAATGAGCCCCTTGGCGACAGAGATTCCCTTGCTGCGCGATATAAATCCGCCATTCATCGATTCACTCACGGTTACCTTCTTTATCCAGTTAATCACTCACCTTTTTGCCACCTACCCAGGCTCGCAGAGTCACGGCCAGGTGACTTTTATGCCGGTCCCTGGTACAGGCGTTCGTACAAACCGGATATCATCCTTTCTTCCTCCATTCGCCGCGCAGGATATACGAACCGTTTATTTTCCGACGATGCGAACCTCGAATTCGCGAATCGTACGCGATAAAGTCGAGTCCCCGAGTCAGCCAACCCTTATTTGTCCCCCCAGTCTGGAAACACTCGTGATTCTTGCTTCGAGTATCCGCCGACGAGTTTCACTCTCTTCAAAGCCTCCTCGCGTGGCAATTTAGGTTCGTTTTCTATCTGCACGAAGAAGGAGGATCGAGCGGTAAAGCAAACGGAAAAACGTATCCTTTCGCGATTTCTTCGGCTATCGTTTCACGACGTTTCGTCGAAAACGAAGTTCTCGCAGGAACTGGACAATGGCCGACCGTCCTCCGACTCTTTCGCGATCGACCCGCTTTCTTAGAAGTAATTAGGGTTACGCGTGGCCATCGGACGAACGAGGCCGCGCCTCGCAATAGCGCAACGTCCTTCTTCGCAGGTGTATCGGATCGTAACTCCGTAACGGTAACTCGGATCGATCGTGGAGCAAGGCGAACGAGTCTAATAGAAGGTGTGCCACTTTTAATCTCGTTGTCCGGACGCGTCTCGGAAAGGAGACTCCTATTCCCGACGATAGTTGTCGGCCGCGACGTGGCAACTCTCCTCGTCGACGATGTTTCGCGCACCGAATCGCAAAGTGGCACGAATATAACGACCACGGAACAACGAACGTACGTACAGGTGTGCGTTGCTCGCGTCGTCTCGCAGCGGAACTGGTATCGTTACGCGTGGAAAATGGACTTTTGCCATTTCCTTAAACGTGACGCCGTGAAATTCAGTCTGCCACCCTTTACCGCCAACCTATTCGCCGCGGAATCGATAATGTCTCCTCGCCGTGTGTTTACATCGTCCTCGATTCCGTTCACCGATGTTTCCTTCTCGTGCCACGTAGAATTTCCGAACCGCACCGGATGTTCAATGTTTCTTCGCGTTCTCCGCTTATGTCAGCGAGCGACTCGGAAAATCGAGAAATTCCGGGGCGCGTCGGACGCGAACCGCCGACGGTCGTCCGTTACGTTACGTATTAAACATCGTGGTAACCGGGGAGAGAAAGAGAGAGAGAGAGAGAGAGGGAGAGAGGGAGGCAGAGAGGAAGAAATTTCGGGGAAAATCCCGTGACCGGTTGGGCGAATCGTAACGCAAAATTTGCCCGTGACGCGGATCGTTTTCGTAACTACGGTAAATACGCGGGGAAATTTGCATTAAGATTTACATAATCAGCGTACGTACATTTACCTAGATTCAATTCGCGCCAGACAATTTCGGCGATATTCCACGTAGCAGGGGCCCCGCGAATCAGCAGCGTGGTCCGCGAGGGGGGCGACGCGGCGCGGAGAGAAGTAGAATTAATTCTTTGTGGCTGGCACATTTGCCGCGCAGAATTCGCAAGGATTACCAAGACTTTCCGTCGGTGGTAAACGAACCCGCAGAGTGGACTGATCTGCCGGAGATCCGTATGCACGTGGCGTTGCATTTCATTAAAGCGGAAGGTGGTCGTCGCGAATGGAAAAAGAAACTTGCCGGGGTGGCCGGCAAGGAAGAAGCGTGTCCACGTTCGTCCAATTACCTCGGCTTCGTGAAATTCACCGGCCATCCTCGTTAACAAAAGCTCCGTGCGCCCACGGAGCATAATAAATTTCAATGTTTTTTCCACGTAATTATAATTTGCAAACTTTTTCTATTTCGTTAGGGGTTGTAAATTAACAGTGGCGCCAGCCCCACCTCTCCCCTCGCTCCCTTCCCCGTCTTTCTTCTTCCCTTTTGCGCAACGTTACTCGCCTTTTCTTCCCGTCCGTTATTACGCTAGCGTAACGCACTTGATAATTTTATGCTCGCGGATAATAAGGCGTCTTCCGGGGGTAACTTTCGCCGATGGCAATCCCTGACGAAACCGCGCGCGCCAACTTTTTCCCTCCACCCGGACGCTCTTTCCGGCTCGAGTCGTCGTTTCGAACCGGGTTGCCCGTGTTTCTCGTCGTTTTCTTTCCTTCCTCTTACCTTCGCCCGAAACGAAAACCACGCGGAAACCGGCAACGCTTAAACTCTCGCGAAATTTCGCGGGTTCGCGCGCGCGAAACATCGAAAGCTTGGAATTTTCCTACCGGGGGAATATCGAGACGCGCGGTTAGCGTGACTTTTTGTTTGCATAAAATTGCAAGCCGGCGGGATATCGCGCTCTCGCAGCGGGGGAAACAGCCGAGATTGTTGGTGCGTAAGGAAAACTAGATTTCGCGTGTTTCGCTGCGAAACATTTAGCCCGGTCGCGCTTGTTCCGCCGGTATTTATTCGAAAACTTAATTATTCTCGCAATTACTTGCGAACTTTCACGCACGGGGTCGAGCGTGCTTGCTCCGCGTAAATTTGCATTGTGACGCTGTTTCGAAAGTTCTTCACGGTAACCGAAGATGACGCGAACTTCGCCATTTCAGCGACGAACGTTATACGAGAAATTATCGCGGAAAGTTCTCGCGTCCCGTTCACCTTCCATCGGTTTCTTTCTTTTTGCAGTCGCGTGTACTTACGACTATGGCCCTTGTAGCCGGGTCGCGAAAGTTCTTGCGTTGCAACCGGAAAGACACGAGGTTGGAACCTTGAATATTCATGGGTCGCGAAATGGGGATGAAGGAATCTCTGGCGCGGCTCCATCGGTATCGATAGAAATATATTCGTAAATTACGAGGACAGTTTCGCCTCGAACCATCTCGAATAGCTTCACCGCGATTTAATCCTCGACGAAACGCTCCTCGAACGTACCTCCTCTCTACCGCGGGGTTCCACGATCTTCCCGTTACGAGTAAAAATGGAGGAAAATAGGGGAAAAAGTGCCTAAACGGAAAGAGAATACGCGTATCGATTTTTCAGCTCGTATCTCGACCACGTAGACGCACGGTCCTACTCGGAAGATATCGCGCTGCTGCGAGCCAAAGTACGAGATACAAATTTAAATATTCATATTCCGTGAAAAATGGCGGAATACTATTTATTACTGTTGGCGCGTAGCGTATAGTTTGGCCTGCACGCGGTGCTTTCCACCGTCCCTTTCGTCTGAAAGCGTCTTGGTACGAGTCGCTCTTGTTTCAAACAAAAAGCCCGTGGGAAGGAGACGGAACTATTCCCCGAGTTTAAGGAATTTACTTTGAAATCCTTTTGTTCTTGTTGCCGCGTCGCGTCGGAGGCAGGTCTGGCGTGTAAAGGGGACACAAACGGGAAGCAGTGGCTTTGAAAAATGGATTCGTTCTGCCCTCGCGCTAACGTGGACGTATTTAAAACCCATGAAACAACGGCGAAGACACGACGGCCACTTAGTCGGGGCAAATCGTTCGAAATTCGGTGTAATTAAGTAACGAGTTAACACCGGAGCGTAGAGGCCGGGGCGCGAAAACAAAGCGGTAAACGTTGCTTTGGCGAGTAACAAACGAAGACCGATGAGAACGAAGGCCCTTTCTTCTGCCCCTCTCGAAAAGGCAAGACCGGATACACTCGGTCGAGTATGTCATTACAGAAGCTTAAGCGAGGCGCGCAAGCTCGCCTCCGTCGCTGGTACGGTAACGGGAGAAACGTCTAGGAAAAGATAATGCTCGCGCGAGCGGTAATGCGTTACCGGAAATGGAGGAAAAAAAATTGTTAACATCCTGTTTTCGAGAGCAGTTTCAGATGTTCCGAATACCGAGAGATTTGCGAGTTATAGGCGATGCTTTTTGCCGCGGCTCGCAAAGCTCTCGGGTTCTCCTTTACGCGAGCGAGCTTCAAACTTCTTGGATTCTCCCCCCTACCCTGCCCGATTCTAAATTCGAGCAGGATAAAAAGCGCGCGTCGACCATCTCGTTCGAAAAACGTTCAAACTTGCCCCAAGTCGCGCGCATCCCCTTTGTTTTCTTCCAAAGCTTCCGAGGAATTTGTTAATCCGACCGCCCCCACCTCTTCCTCCTCTTTTCTTCCTCTTTTCTTCCTCCACTTTCCTCCGATACGAAGGAATGC
>NW_016908244.1:594458-614508 GCF_001483705.2 Eufriesea mexicana | reverse complement strand
CGTCGACAATCTCTCTCTCTCTCTCTCTCTCCAGACCAAATCGCCCGTGGCCAGCGACCGTGGCAGACGCGAATCAACGGATTTCCTCCGCCATCGCGACGACTGCGTTTCGGTTACGCTCAGGTAACGGGAAGCTCCAGCAACGTTCGCGACTCTCTGGGCAATAAAAGTCTCGCGAAACCCGAGGATTCCTTCCTCCCTCGGTCTCTGCCTCGTCCTAACTCGCGTTATCTTCTCGCCTCGTTTCCTCGTGCGCTGCCACCTCCGCGATTCGCTCTTAAGAAGCTTACTTTCAATACGAGAAACTGGAAACTCGCACGGTGGGAAGATCTCGCGATCGCTCCTCTTGTTTCGCCTCTCACCGTCCACCTCGCCTCATTTTTCTCCCCGTTCCACCTCTCGTCGCGGTCTTTTGTCCTTTCCTCCGGACCCTCGCGGTACCCGTTCTCCCTCGTCCTTCCATTCCTCCCAACTCTCCTCCTCGATGCCGGTTGTTTCCAGCCGCGCCGCGTTGTCCGCTCGTAGGAACTTTCGACGGATCTCTTTTTACCCGACTATCGCGTTCTCAGGCGACCGTCCGTGATAAATCGTCCTCCTTGAATCCAGGATGACGCGTGGATCTTCCCCTGATTGGCTTACTCGTTCGTCCAGTCCCCCGTGCGTTATACGACCGCGTCGCCATGTACGGCAGCTCCTCGATCGCCAACGATCCACGTATAGTCGCGTTAACTTTCGCCGCGGATTAACGCAATTAACGAGAATTATCCGCTTTGCGTTTCTTCCATTACCTGACCCGCGCTACACGATACGTCGCGTTTAAAATCCACCTGTCCTTTACTTGTTGCGTCCACGTCGGACATACGCGTACGGCAGCAGGGTACAGATCGATTCCTCCGCCAGGGGCACGTGGCTTCCTTCGAATGGCTTCGCGCCAGTCATTCGTTATTTCGATTCGTCCGCGTTACCACGCATTTCCAGTCTGACACGATCGCACGAATGCACGGTCTCGTCCTTTTCCATTTTCGTTTCGTTTCATTCCTCTGCCCCCTGGTTCCGTTCTCGTTTGATAGAATTTGGTATGGCAGTGGGGTTAAAAAGAAAGAAGGACTAATTATAAAGAGGGAACGCTTTAACCGTTTGAGTGCCACGGGTCATTATTGTTTCCCAATCGACATTTGCCGAGCGGCGCGATAGCGCTTCTCATATTCCGCGTCCACCAACCGAGCGCGCTGATTGTCCGCTTCGCAGCTCAGAGCGCTGGCACTTTTGGACGCGAAATAGAAGAAGCGCGATCGCGCCGCTTGGCACTCAAACGGTTAATAATTGATAACTCGATCGGCGTGTGCTGTACAACGATTGCATAGAGACTGATTCGTTTGGACAAAGGAATTTGGCTGGCGACCGGCACGTTTACAATCATACATTAGTATGCAATAATCAAAAACATTTTAACATCGACGTTGCATGTAAGATGTCTCGACTTATGGCTTTAGCATTCCAACACCACGCATTTCCAGTCTGACACGATCACACGTATGCACGGTCTCGTCCTTTTCCCTTTTCGTTTCGTTTCATTCCTCTGCCCCCCTGGTTCCGTTGTCCTCGCCGAGGAACTCGGTGACGTTGCCTCTGCCGCGTGCGTCGTTCATCCTCGCATCACGGACGAAGAATCCGCTTCGGGTGGTATTTTTCCAAGGGGCGGGAAGCTCGCTTCGGCTGGCAGGGAAAGCTTTGTCTGCCGTATAATTTAGAGGTAAGATCGATTCGACGCGATCGTCCGCGAGGAGGATGCCGCGGCTCCGAGTGGACGGAAAGTCGCGATAAGCGAGGAGCGTAACGAGAATAACGAGCCTTCTTGTCGGTGCGTCACGTCGCCTAGTTGGAAAAACGGCAGAAACCTTTTGTTCTCGATTTTCGCCCGGTTGTTCGCGTTATTAATTATAAACGACGAGGCACTCGTCGACGGCGAGTAAACGATGGTCGTTGAATGTCCTGAAATCCAGTTCCGCCATCTTGTTCGACGTTTACGCCGGTACCGTAAATATTTTCAACGGCTCGTTAAAGAGCCCGGGAAATTCGCCGAAGTTTCCGAGCCAACGATGGGAGTAGAAAGAAAGCAAACCTGGTCGGAATCGATACTCGAACGGAAGCTGATGAAATTCCGCGTTCTGTTCCGCCTGTTCTATTTGTTCGAATTAAAAGTTCGCGGATGGGTGGTGGGATGCGCGTCTCGAAACGACGCGGGGAATTTACCGAACTTTTCGCACTTTCGCGGAAGGCTAGTCGCGTCGGATAATAACGTTGGTTGCGGCGCGACAATGGTCCCTATCGCGTGACAAACGCGAATCCGTTCGTTGGTACATCGATATATCCTAGCCTGGCATAAATCATTCCCGGCATTCTGTGACATGTCACAGCGTGGTCGATTAACGCGGCATTAATGTGGCAATTAGAATCCGATTCCTGTTATTCCAACATGTTGTAATTAACGCGTCAGTGCTGCATATTGGACTGACAAGCTTTTTCCTTGAACCCTGTCCTGGCGTTGCTTTGATACATTCCGGGACACGACGGTGACGACGTCCTCGTAATGGCGATAAGTTGGAGATGTTGGATTTTTTACGGAAAGAGGATCTCCTCTTCGGAAAATCAGAGGGGGTTCTGGAAGTCTCGAAGGATCCCAGAAACGGTGGGATCCTTCGTGGTTTTCGGCTCTCGAAGTACCTGCTTTCGGATCCTCCGTAGCGTTTAAGGTCTCGGTGGTCGAAGCAATATCGGGTTCCAGCGAGTGTAGCGTGATTTATCTCGGACCCTGCGTGTCTAGGTGAAACTGCTTGGAGTTTAACAGTTGGAAATGATTCCCCGTGGTGTCTTACAATTCCAGGATGGCTCTCGTTACGGGTCTCGCGTCCAGAATTCGTTGCCATCAACTGGTTATTACGTCTCGGCGATCGGGTAGGCGTCAGCGTGGAGATTGGAGATTTAAAAAATCTTTTGTCCGCTAATGGGAGTATTTATCGGCTCGCTGGTCGTGACACACTATGGACGAGCCGTCGCGATGCTTGCGGAAACATGCGATCTTTTTCGAGTACCCGTGCATATTCGCGCACCTGCGTGTACCTGGCGTGAACCTCGCTTCGTTGTTCACGCGATCGTTAGAGCTCGGTACGCTGATGTCTTATTACGCTCTTTCCGTCGTCTCCATTTACGAGTCCTGGCATATTAACGACCTTGGTAGTGTCATTAGGGGAGAAAGTTCAGGGTCGTGGAGGGCCATCGGACAGGTGCCACTTTCGGGTAATAAATTCGGGAAGATTTTCATCGGGTGTTTCTCGTTGGGGTGGAAAGCACGAACGATTACGCGAAATTTCTTCGTGGGTGGTACGGCATCGAACTCGCAACGGTGCTTTTTATCGGACTACGGTAAACGTTTCCCGATCTTTCCAGCGAGACGCGTAATTACGCCGTGTTACGCGCTGCTCCGGAGCGTACAGTCAGTAAGCGCACGGCGTGACGAACGCGAAGAAAATCGTAAGCGTAATTTGCACCGCGAATAGCGATATATTCCTCGCGTCGCAGCGTGCAAGGGGCGCGCGGTTGGTTCTACCATCTTTTCAACAGCGTCGCCACGGCGGATGAACACGCGCCGACGATTAACAGGCGCGTTGCGTGTTGCGTTGCTCGAATAAGCAGCGCCAATAATTCGATAACACGTTAACATTACCGCGAACGGAAAATCTCCGCCTTTATCGCGTTCCATATTTCCATTGCGAACGAGCCGTGTTCGTTTCACCGTTAAAAGCGCGAGCTAGTTGCTGCTCGCGTTCGGGGAAACGATGAACGATTTTTGTTTCCATAGGAAACGGTGTTTTCAATGTTCATGCAGATACACCGGTATACGCGTTATACCTTGACAATTTGAGCCGTTATTCGATACAAACTGCATCGGATATTCCGGAATTTTGCTCGACCGTGCGATATGCATGAGGAACGCGATATCCTTGTAATGGTATTTGCTCGAATGAGAATCACCTATGGCAGCGGAGAAAACTAGCGACGACAACGAACGAGCGGGGCGCGTGTTACGCGCAGCGTGCTCCACGAAGCGAGCTCTTTCGCCCCTAATTTGTCTTTCGGTGTCGTCCGCGTCGTCTCTGCCGACAACGTTGCGAGCTCCAAACTGCGTTACGCTGATCTCATTATCAATCAGATGTATTTCGTATTCCGTGTCACGACCCGCCGAGTCTACGGCTCGCCCAACTTTTCGATACCACGACTCTCATCAGAGTCAGGTGAGGAGAGTCACCACCTCCTCATCGTCCAATCTCTTTCCCCGTTTCGGAGACGTTATTCGAAGTGGACAACGAGGAAACGAATCGTGGATGCTCGTCGTGCGAAGAAAATTCGACGAAACGTTTCTTTCCCTTCGAATTAAACGTTCGTTTCGACCTCTCTCTCTCTCTCTCTCTCTCACTGGCCAGACCTTTTCCAGAATTCCATCGACGAGTACCGCGAAACGCGGAGGATACGCGATGCAACGCAAATACGTCGGATATAATTACGATGGGTCCGGTTATAAACGCGCCCGGCATTACGTAATAATTTCCCGAAATTGGTTAAATTGCAGCAGTTGAAATAAAATTCCCGTTACCTTTCTCCGATTCTTGTTTTTTTTCTCTCCTCCCTTTTCCGATGCTTTTCAACGAGCTTCCCCGACCCCTGCCCTACTCGGAGGGCACCGTTCCTTGGTTCGCTGCCCGAGCGGAAACTAATTTCAAGGATATCGCGAGTTATTCCGCGAAATTCCGCGAAATTATGTTTCGAACGGGCGGACGAAGTTGCACGGGATATTAAATAAAAAAGAAACGGAGAAAGGTGGGGGCCGGGGCGAAAAGGAGCGAGGGGAAAAAGGGAAAAAAGGGGAAAAAGGAAAAACGGGGGGGAAAAAAAACAGGGCGGCAGCGGGCATTTTCGCATACGTCAGCTCGTTATGACAGAATATGCTAAAACGTTCGTATTTGTTTGAATCGGTTTTCGTCGAATCAGTTTGTTTACCGGGGGTTTCACGCAATAGCGACTCGCCGCTTCGCAAACACGCTGTCCATCAAACGACGCGGGCTCTTTCGCGGAGAATTATCGGGGTAGCTGGGAAAGTAATGTTCCGCTTTTTCTATCCGGCGACAGGGTAAATAAAATTGTTTCGAAATTCCTGCTTCCTGTTATTTATGCCGCAACGCTGCGCCGTTGATTCAGTTACGCCGTCCTTGTTAAACGAAATTACATCGTAATTGAAAACAATCTCCGTCCGCGATTCACGGATTTCGAAAGATCGTTTACCGTCCATTTCGCGTTATTGTATAATCGCGTTTCGAATGTACGGGCAAAACGGAAGAAAATATTTTGCCCAACGGGTAGTTGGCGGCAGCCCCCGATTTAATTTCGCTGCCCGACTTTGCACCGGGCCAATCGTGCGTTACGTTTTCGTGCTATTCGAGCAGAATCGCGCGAAATTACCGGGGCCCGTTAGAAAGCGTGTGCTCGACGCGGGTGTTATTCATCCGTGGATCGAAGCGTCGACGACGCGCTTTGGAATCGCGCGAATCCGATATCGGACATCGACGCGGCTCGGCGCGAAATCGCGACGCGCGAAAAAATTGCGAAAGCGAAAGAGAAAGAGGAGAAAGACGGCGAACGTTAGACGGCAATCCGAAACGTCGATGCGAGACATTGGAATGCAAATTGCAGATAGGTCGAGCGTGGTAGGTACACTGTACGGGATATCGAGCCCCGGGACCGATAAAAATTGCAGTCTGACGATCGAAGAGCGGAGATACCGTGGCAAGGGAGGAAATTTCTCCGGCCAAGTTTTCCTCTCGTGCCAGTGATCTCACGTGAAGCATGTTTCACAGGTATAACGACAGCAAAGAGGAAACTGGAGAAACTCTAGGAACTCGTCTGCCCGCTTATCGACTGCCATACATTTTTGAACTCACATGGGAACTCGGCCGACTGTGATCTTGAAATCCTCCTTATATTGACCACGTCTATAAAGCTTTGTCGCTTCAATTTTCTCCGGCAACTTCTGCTGCTCGTTTACCGAGAGGAATTCTCCTTTAGGATATTTCGGTTCATCCGTATTTTTTCCCCAACCGGCGGTGTACTCCCTGAATAGATAGCCGGGTCGGGTCGTCAAACCGGGGAAACGGGGTCGAGACGAGGGGACGAGCGCTGTCACGCTTCGTTCTCTCCGTTTCCGATGCTCGCGACATCCGGAATTAAACAATCGATTAGCGAAATAATCGCGACCGATCGGAGATTCTCCGTTCGCCTGCGCGGTAATGAATATTTTATGGCTCTGCCGACTACGTCGTTTTGTTGACTCGCGAATCAGTCGCAACGATCATATCCGTCTTTCGCGTTTGCCTCGCTAAAGGGAGCACTACGTCTTTGGTACGCGAGAACCGTGTGTATCCGTTACGAATTCGCGTATTTGCCTAGTCGCGTATCTCGATGGCGCGCGTTCGCGAGCCGGAAGTCCGGAAAAACGCCAGCTTGTTCCATCCGGGTGGACTTACCGGCGAAATTGTCTCGACGGAGCACAAACGTTTGTCAAAGATTTTTCCATAAACTCGGTCGCGATTCGTTCCTCGTCGGCGTAAAACGTACAAACGTGGAACGGAAAAGGAGCACCGACGCAAGATGGCTCTCCTTGCATCGATTATCCGCGATTCGTTTACCCAGACGTGTCTTCCTCCCTTTCTTTCCTTTTCATTTTCCGTTTCTTTCTTTCTTTCTTTTTCTCGTTGCCCCTGCCCCTTCACGGAGCTTAGCATGATTAAGTTTCACGGTTGTAAATTACACGCGAACGAACAACGCGCCTTTGATTAAGGAATTCGCCCAGGGGATTTAGCAAGTCGTAAGGAAACGGAGCGCGGAGATGCGAGGGAGCAAACGGAGCGGGAAAATTAATGTAGCCGGCGAAATCACGAAGAAATAAATTAGGATAGCAAGGAATATTGGACAGCGGCAACACGAGCTTGTGATTTTAGGAATAATAAATTTCGATATCTTTACGAGCGAACGTAAATTTAATAGATAACAGACTCGCCCGCGCCCTGGATCCAACCCCGTTTCCTCTCTCCGCCGATCACCGCCGTGAACGTGTGTCTATTGGACATTCGCGAAACTACTTTAATTCAACGTCTCGCTTATACTACATCGTAACTTTCTGGAGCATCGGAGTCCGGTAATACGTGTCCCGGTGATATTCGCCCGACCTTGCATTCGCGGCATGTACGCGTTAAAAGGCCTTTAACGATCTCCAACCCGAAGCCTGTTCCTCCGGTCGCTTCGCCACCGATCCTATCCTACGTTGCATCTTGCTCCAGCCACCGACCGGACGGAGCAATTAGTACCGATCCCGTAATTACCGTGTTTCTCGATAATTCGATTTATTCCTTTCAAAGTCTGCCAGAGATCGGCCACTTTTTTACCCTCGTCGCGATCGTCTTCTTTCCGCTGTTACGTTCCAAGGATTTGGAAAAAGGAACACGCCGACGTTCGAGCAGGTGTACGTTAGATCGCGGGAGAGTAGATCAGGAGAGTGGTGAAAATTTCTTAGAAAGAACGACGATTTCGACGATGATTGAGGAACCCTGAAAATGACGCGCAACCCTCTTCTAGGAGTAGGACTGCCAACCATACTTAAGAGCAGCCCGCAGGGCGGACCTCGGTAATGCTACCTACGTTACCTGGCCCTTTCGTGGTACCGTGAAATCGTTACGCAGCCGTGTGATCTACTGGAAACACCGGGTTCCCCGAGTGGCATTCCAGAGAGTGCTTTTTGCCAACTCGAAATTCGTATCTTTTCAATTGTGCGGACGAATCGCTAAAGACTGGGTGGAGAGATTAACCATAATTCTGGCTCGTAATAGATCGAACGGACCTAAATGCCTCTCGTCGGGACTTGGCGATTTACGAACACTGGTTATTACCTCGATGCAACCGGTATTTTTCAAAATGGAAAATCCGCTCGGAATTAACCGGACTACCCCCGCTATTAAACAACAATAATTGCAAAGCACCTGCGCTACCGCGTAAATCAGTTTCGCGGATGCTCGCGGTGCAGAAGTGCAATTGCCCGTGTATAAACGTTTTTATTTATTTCCGCGCTGTTAGTCTATTTTAGACCGGATAATGCGAAAGGCGGCCTCGTCCAATAACGTTCCAGTGCTTTCTCATTTCGCGCCGGTTACGGCCGCCCCCGATGTTCGCCTAGGTCGTTCCATTTGCCAGGCATGCAGCAGCGGACACGACGGATGCGCCCGTGAAAAAGGGGCGGCATGGAAATCGTTTGCTTTTCCATCGTTTGCGTCCACGCATGAACCGTGTGACGATCTCTGACGGTTATCGAGTTGCCCGTACTTGACGTCTAGATCCCGGTATTCACGAACGTCCCACGATCCTTTGGTCGAGAGGATCGCAAAGTCCAGCGGGTACGCGGCGGATCCCTAATGGTCAGGTATCAGGAATTATCCGAACGGACGAAAT
This sequence comes from Eufriesea mexicana, assembly GCF_001483705.2. Classification (NCBI taxonomy): domain Eukaryota; kingdom Metazoa; phylum Arthropoda; class Insecta; order Hymenoptera; family Apidae; genus Eufriesea; species Eufriesea mexicana. The sequence continues at coordinate 605,958 of NW_016908244.1, read as the reverse complement.
TACGAGGAGTCGTAGGGTACGGGTAAGGACAGAATCGGAGCATGATTTGCGTTCCTCTTTATCCTGCTTCGCGTCGTGTTCCAGCGATCGTGATCAATCGTACACACCGCGTTGCGTAAACACACGGAGAGAGTCGAGCAGGCAATGGTAGCGGCGGGGAACGGTGAAAGCTTCGAGAAGGAGGTCACTGCTCGAGAGAGGGAACGCTGGCGAGGAGGAAAGGTATAGGACACGAGGGAAGGTGCAAAGAGGAGAGGAGTAGCAACAGCGGCAGCATCGGCAGCAGCGGCAGCATCAACAGCAGCCACGGAGAGGAGCTGCAGAAGGGACGATAGGATGTTGCGCACCTGCTTACCTCGAGGCGGCATGATACTTCTCGTCTAAGCTATTCCCGCTCCCTGCGTTGCTCCTTCTTCGACTCGCGTAGTCTGCGCTCGTCCGATCGAGCGGGAACACGCTTTTCTCGCGTCGTGATCTGGTTACGCAGGATAGAACCGAGCTGGGTCGCGAGCTCGCTGCTCCGCCGATGCGTCACGATGATGTTGTCCCAGGCATTAGCACGATGTCTTACAAAGTATAGCGGTGCGTTCGATACGCTTTTATGGAAGATTAAAACCGTACGTGCGACGGTCGCGGTGGGTACTCTGAATGCCGGATGATATCGCGATACGGGTTCAGCTAACGTGACTGCGTCCTGGAAGGCGGACCCAGCGATACTTTGTTCCCCGGCAGCTTTTTATTCCTCCACGGTGCCCCTTTTATGCTCGCGTTCGCTCTCGGAGAGGGCTATTCGGGACGTATTTCGTCGAAACGTTGCACGCCGAGGCAAGAAAAGATCGGCTTCCTGCCGACATTGACGAGGATCGGTCATCCACGGTGTTCTCGGTCGATGCGGCTAATGTCGCTTCCGACCAGGCCATTTTTAACCCGGAACGTTGACACGTGAAGACGTAGCTGGTCGAACAGGTACCGACGATTTAGCCGATGCACGTGGTAAAGTACACGGCGAGGATTTCGAGTAAGAAGCAGGTTTAAAAATAAAGCAAACGGGACACGGAACTTGGCAATCATCCGAGCGGCTGCGCCGCTGCGTCGTATTGCTTTGGGATGGACTAATAAGCGGTATTAGACCGACTGCTAGTGGTATAAATCACGAATCCCGGCTAAATCACAGACTCTATGTCGGTGCTCGGTAATTTCGCCGGTGTCTCGATCCGAGAAATTAATTGATCGTCGTAATCGCGGACTTTCGATGTTTCGTTGGAAAAGCTGCACAGTGGACCAATCCGTGCGCGTACTCGTCGGCGTATCTTCGATTTTTTCCGGTTCCATTTCCTCCGATTTTCCGTGTCGTGGCTGACATGTTTCTGTTGATCGACGTTGTTAACTCGGCGCGGAATTAAAGCCCGTCGAAATAGCGCATCCATTACGAACGATTACGTCGGAACGCGGGAATGCTCGTCGAAGGACTAGTATTTCCTGCGTATCGGATACTTTTCCAATTTCGCCTTCGATTTACGATATCCACATCGATAAGTGCGTCGGGCGTTTTAATCGGCACCTAAGCGAGTAGTAACCGACGAAGACGTCGTAACGAGGCGTTATTACGACTATAAATTATTTGAGAATTCCTCGTCGTCGAGCAGTTGCATCGGCGTCGGTGTAGCCCGTTCACCGACGCAACAACGGGTTTCCTCGCTTCTCGCCGCCATTTCCCATCTTTACCCGGCGAACGGATCGAGACAAAGGATAGTTCCAACGCGACGATGGCACGCGGAAAATACCTTTTTTCGGAGCAGCTGTCTTTGTCCGGTCACCAGCGGAATCCGCGACGAACTTTCATCCTGCGCGTTTCACGCGCGTCTTATTTATCCGCGAAAAGTTACCGCGACGAAATTCCTCCGCAGTTGCACGAACGCGGCGTCGAGGCGGCGTCGAGGTGGCGTCGAGGTGGCGTCGAGGTGGCGTCGAGTCGTCGTCCGACCGTCGCGTCGGCTCGCTTTTCGACTTCCGTCGCCGCGCATCAACCCTATTCATTCCCACCGAAACGTAACTTTCTTCCACCGAATCTTTGCCTCGGCATTGTGCGGAACGGTAACGCCGCGCCGAATCGGCTGAATTATCACCGGCAGCCAGCGCGAATCCGAAATCTTCGCCTGGGAAACAGCAGAATTTAATTAAAGCCAGTCTCGAATGTTTCTCGCCTGCTAGCTCGCCCGTTTCCACGCCTGCTTCCTCGCCTGCTTGCTCCCCAGGCGGTCGAGTCTCGCGACCGCCTGTACAATCGAAGGTATCGTCGTCTGCGTTTTCTTGCGAAACCCGAACACCTGCCGTGGATCTTTCGTATCCTTTCACTCTTCCTTTCCCCCTTCTCCGCCCTTCCATCCATTCTCCTCTCTTTCGTTTATTTTACTTCCCGGTCCAGCAACTTCGAAAGTCGTGTGCTCGATCGCCATCTTGTTTCAACGCCGCGTTCTTTCGCGTCGCGTCCACCACGGCCACCTTTTCGTCCTACCTCGAAGCCAGTGTGTCTCTGGTGAACGTCGCGAAAAATGGACAGGGACATATATATAGAGAGAGAGAGGGAGAGCGAGAGAAAGAGATATTTCTTAATTTCCCCGGCAAGGATCGTAACTTGGAAGGAAACGAGAAAGGGCAAGGATCCCCGTGGTTTGGCTTCGTCCCCGCTTCGTTCCGTGTAAATTACCCCTTTTGTTTTTACCTTGTCACCGCCGCTATTCCGACCCGTTCGCTCGTCGCCTCTAAATTTACGATCCTCCCTACGCGTCGGCGTATTTCTGTACCGATCTCCGCTTAATTAAGTTGCAATCGATGGGCGCACTTTGCTCTATCGTTTCAGCGATCCGAAGGCCGGCCGCTCGGGCATACCCACCACACCCTGATGATCCGCGAACCGGTTTTTCGTCCGACTGATTGACAAGATGATCGTGCCCGAGTGAAATTACGCGTTACGTGTTGCCTGGTTTTGTCGCAGGAACTGGTGACCGCGTCGACATCAAAGGCCGTGACGTAACAGGCTCTAGCTATCGGGTAATTGAAAGCTCCAAGAGGTCGATCTTCGCGTTTCACGAGAAATTACATTTGTCGTTCTTCCACTGGCTAGACAGCTATGATTCACCGAAAATAACAGGATCCGCCGACGATTATAAACTTTCTTCCGCGTCTTTTTAGCGATGATCTTTTTAACCAAGATGCCGCGATGGACGCCGTAACTTCCTTATATAGATCCTTATATAGAAAGACGATATGGGCGAATCGATCGGGAAAGCTGCGATCAACGAATATCTCGAGAGAGATATTCGCGAAAGATGAAGTTCCAAAAGCGCAATTTTATACAGCATATATTTATAAGCGAGCTCCTAATCGACATTATCGTCTCGCAGAGTATTTGTATGTTGCCGGTGTTTCCAAAACAAGCAATGGGATCGCGTGACACAGAGATTTGCAGCGATCTCGTCTGGGGTATTTAAGGTTTCGCGTTTAAAGCAAGTTTGGCAGATTAGCAAACGTCTCACGCGTCCACGGTGCCAATTTCGTTGCTAAAAGCGGGCCTTTAGACGTCGGCAATGAATTTTTATCGTCTTAGCGCCAGTCATTTGTTCCACCTTGAACGAGGAATGGTAATACTTAATCTCACTAAAAATTCAACCGCAGTCGGTTCACGTAGATCCTCTTCTAGAAAGGATATTTAAATGTATTACCGCGGCAGCGGCGTCGGCGAGCTCGTGAGAAAATTTCTGAAATTTCTTCTTATTTGCGACCGCGAGAAACGCGAAAGAAAATTATTCACCCCCTTTATCCATCTTGTCTTGCCGAGGGAGAAGCTTCTTACGTTATCGTATCAAGCAGCCTATGTTCTTTGTCCTGCAAGGGGATCGTTCAGACGAATCTTAAATAAGATTAGCATGCTTCCTTCCCCTTTGCTCTGTTCTTCCAGACTTCTACCTGGGATTTCCACCGAGTTCCATTCACCAAATTTCTCTGTCCCCCTCCCCCCAAGCTGCCAGCGTTTCTCGCCGTTCTTGCTCCGTTTCTCGCGGTAACCTTCGAAGCACGAATGTTTCTACGTGTTTCGATGTCGGGTCTCTCGGCGGGTACGTCGTTACGGAACAATCGACGATTTTTCCACCTTCCGGGCAATGAGATCGCCGCCGGGGCGAAGAGAAGAAGCGTGGGCGGGGTTGGAAAGAGGAAAACTCGATGGAAAAACGGCGAGCGGCGAAGAAGCGCTTCGAAGACGAAAGTTTGAGAAGTCGAAGTAAACGACGGGCTTTCGCGATGTTTAATTAGGTTCTCCGCGAAGCTCGACGGCGTACAGGTGATGACATAGCAGCGCGTAACGAAGAAGGCGAAAGGGGTGTATCAGATTTTTCAGCGACAAGTCGCGATATTGATTTCCGGGGTGCCGGTTTCCTGTTGCGAGGATGAAATTTGTACTAGTCACGGTGTACGTCTAGGATTTTCACTTTACGGCCTGCCGTCTCGTACCCTCTCTCAGCCACCGTCTTTTCCCTCTGTTTTCTCGCCTTTTTCCACCCTCGCAGCACTCTCTCTCTCCCTTCCTCTATCTTCTTCTCTCCATCTATATACCCGCTTCCCATCACCGTTCCCTCCGCGATGGCAGGCTGTGCTCGTTCGCGCCGCGAGTTTGCTCCGCCATTATCTCGCCCCGGCTCCTATTGCCCCGACGAAACGCGTATAAAGCGAAACAAACGATTCCCACCGTTTCCCTATCTGCGTTCTCGCGTCCCGCCCGTGGCCGTCTCGCGCCACCCTGGACACGCCGAGATGAAGAGAGGGTAAGCAGGGAAGAGTAGCCGGTAAACTCGTAAGTCACCCTCCTAATTTCGTTTGCCTACGGAAGACTCCAACCTGCCATCCGGTCGGGATGAAGATTTATCGACTGGTTTGAATAGGGTGGCCGACGGTCTTTATGAAACTGCTTGCCGCCCGAAAATCTTGTACACGGTATCGCGAGTCTGGGCGAGATCGATTTTCCCTGCGCGTCAGCGCGATGAAAATTTTCTCCAACTTGCCAAAAGCGGAGCCCGTTATCGTCGGTTAACGAGCACCGTTTTAAGTCTGCCTATAATCTGGCTCGTTTAAGTGTATACAGGCTAATGCAATTAGTACGTCGCGGAAACGCGGTCGAGTTTTACATGCGGATAAACGGCAAGGATTAATTATGTTTTGCTTATCGATCTTCCTCGATCGATGCCGTTTCGCTCCACATATTTTTCACCGATTCTCCTTTTTTTTCTTCCCTTTTCGTACCTGCTCTCTCGCTCTTTCTTCCTTTCTCTCTGTCAGTGTCTCCCGCGAGGGAGAGAAGCTCCATTTCCACGGCGCGTCATTAAACATTCCTTTTTTCATATCCATCTTCGATTGAATATTTTATGAGGGCTTTTTAAAGGTGATTCAGAGAATCCCTGATGAAGCTCGGGAAAAGTTCCTTCGTCCCTTTTCGATCCTCGTTACCTCCATTCTGCGTCCCTCCCCACAGCCCCGGAATTCGTGCTTTGTATCGCGAACGAAGGGAAGGTCCGCCGACGGAAACTTTTCGTCGCCGCTTTATTCCGGCCACCCTGTTAGCGCGGCCGGTGATAATTATTGAATTACCAGCTGTATCAACACCCCGCCGTTCTCGCAACCGGCCCCGCATATATATGTTCACATTTATTGGAATTTGAATACCCCGCCGACGATAATGCACATACGTGTTCGATTATGAGTTTACTATTATGACCGCGTTCATACGGGGCTGCATTAATCAATGCGACAATGAATACGGAACGCGAAATACGATTCCGCGCGAGGTGAACGTCGCGTCGGGATGCATCGGAACGGGAGAAGAGGAAAAGAGGGGGAAAAAAAAGAAAAATGATGGAAAAATGAGAAAAAAAATGAAAAAAACAAGCGGAGAGTTCGATTATGCGAAAATTAATCCGCAGCCATCGTTTCGCGTTCCGCGACACAAGCGCTACTCCGAATATCGAATTTTTTCCCGCGGAAGAGGACTCCTCGCAGAGAGCAGTTCGCGTGGCAGATGAAGAGACGTATTTCACGGGTAATGAAAAACATTCAGGTTCGTCGCGATAAGCGTTATCGACGCGCCTTCTCGCGGTTTATTTAATTAATCGAACGGGGGACAAACGATTCGTTCGCGTGCCTTCGATCCCCCGGATCGCTGTACGAAAACATGGCGGATCGACGGGCTCGCGAGCCGCGTTATTTTCCTCAAGAGACCAGCCCGCGCGGCTCGTCGGCCACGAATTATCCATCAATCGCAGACAGCTCCCTCCTACCCGGCGAAAATTGATTTATCTCGATAGGGAACGAGCGATGATAGAAGATAAAAGTTTACTCGACACGCGTCAATCTGTCCGACGCGTATGAATACTTCCGCGGCAATTTATTGCCACGTTTCCATGCTCGAATTCTCCCGGAACACCGGCGTAACCGAATCCAAGCGTATTTCAAGGAGCGCGGTCTGTGCAGGGTTGCGGCGTTTAAAAACCGGTTCGAAGGCGAAATCGCTTTTCAACGCGTCGACATTTCGCCGGGTAAACGATCGATCGATTTATCCGAAAGTGCCGTTCGCGTGCAAATTAGAGAACCAGAGGCAATGTTAATTCGCCCATTGGAACGATTCGATCGCGTCGCGATCGCGATTGCCCCCTTTGTAATATCTCGCGATACCGAATTTTATTGACGCAAAACGCGGCGAGAAACTGGTTTTCCAGGTGTTAGGTTGGCGCAACTATCGCACGCTATAATCACGCGGTTCAAAGATTATCGTCCTTTCATTTCCGTCCCTTCGAGCTAATCAGCGATGCCACGGTGCAGCTCGAATGGTGGAAAGAACGAAAATATCTACGGGAAGGATCGCAAGAACACGCTTGGAAGTACGCTTGGTAGTCGAGGGGAAACAAAAAACGCGCGGATGTTACGTTTGCGTATGTACAAACTGGCCTGAATCATCAATAAAGGGGTTAATTATGTTTCATAAGCGACAGGCTGGTTATTGCTTTCGATCATAATGGATACTTCGCGGGGATCATTAGGGGAGAGGTTAGTTGCTGCCGGGTGCGTGGATCGAATTCGAAAGGGAACGAAATACTCTTCCGACAATGATCCCCTGCGAACGCGCGAATTTCATCGAACGGTCGATGCGTATTATAACCGGTTAGAAAGACACGTATTTATCATTCGAGTTAATAAATTTTCTTCGCTCGCTATTTCCTAATGGTTAGTACAAAGTGTTCTCGTTAAGAATATTAAATTATATATAATACCCGTTGCCTCGAAACGCCGGTCGTTAAATCACTGTCGAATTTTAACTATGCGTCGAGTAATTAACGAGCTCCGCGTGAAAAGTGTTGGAGCGCGAGATCGTTTTATTCGGGAACGCGGGAAGGAAACGGCCGCAGAGATATTTCTAACCGTTTGTTACGATACTTTGCTCGATTAAATCGATTTAGCATCGCATCAAGCCCACTTTAGCTTCGTGCTTATCGTTTAGAGTAATTATAGTTGTTCAAGTGCGCGGATGTGTCAAGTGCATCGTGCATTGAGATCGAGATATCGCGTACCAGTTCGTACTTTCGCGGCTTATTTTAATAATTCATCTCGAAAAAATATACGATTCCAGTGTTGGCAGCGATTATACGTAGTACGCGGCTTATCAGATCGGTAACATTAGGTTCGTGTGATCGATAGACCGATTGCTTAGTTACCTTTTGCTCCTAAAATAGAAAAATAACGTTGGGTCTGAATTATAGATCGTAATACTACGTAGATCTATGGACGATCGCGTTCTACGGTTGACGTTTCTAAGTATCGATGATCTTCCGGTTTTATTATAGAAACGCTTTTACCTTCTGTCGAGTCTACCGCGATATATCTGTAGGAAAGGAATAAGTACGGCCCTGAAAGAATGTCAAGAGTGTTTGAGCTTAGAACGAAAGTGACAGCGTGCAAGAGGATCGAATGCAAGGGATGTTTACGACAGAACCGAAAGCGATAAACGAGTGGAAGTTTATGAATGCATCTGAGTGTTTAGTGTGAGTAAATGGATAAACGAATAAGAATATTTATTTAACACAATAACAGCACAACGTAAATTATAAGTAAATCTCATTAAATATATTCGCTTCTGACTGCGATATAATCTCTCGAGAACTCTTTCACACACCACGTCTATATGTAATGACTGTCATTCACCTATTGATTGTTTTTCCACGACTCTCTGTCATACTTGTCACACACACATTCTATGACAACCACTACCACATTTCGGATACCTGATCCACAGTTTGAGAAAGAGAACACGAGTATGAAAGAAGACAAAGTGCATGGTTAGATTAGGTTAGGTTAGGTTAGTGCCCCTTTGCATTCGAGGGGCAACCCTCAGTCGCCACTCAATCAGATTCTAAATATGATGTTAATTAATATATCAAATTTAAAATTATCCAATGCTGCGTGGAATATTGAAATAAAATAATTCTACGTCTTAATTTGTATACGATTCCTTATCTACCGATATTTTTAAAAATATCGTCGACTTTATAGTAGAAAGTCTTCGAATTGCTATTTTCCTGTAACGAAAAAGTCACCGAGTGCAAAGGGTTAAATAAGACTCTAAGAACGAGGAAGAGTCAGTTTGTTGTTGGATGACTAACGATTCGTTGACCCTTAATCACTAGAAGGGCCTAGCTAATAAACGCAGACCAATTTCAGAGTCCAAAAACAACTGACTCATTCTTACTTTCACCAAGGGCCAATGGTCAGTTTCATCCCATCAAAAACTAACATGATATTAGCACTTACAAAATTCGCGAAATGCCAGTTTCTTTTCCTCTCCGCCGATTTGTATTTTTCCAACGTAGCCTTGTTGCTAGAGAATCCGTATTGTGTATAGAAATCCTAGTTCCAACAATGTGGTTTAGAGTCAGTCATAGTGCCTTTTGAGAGATAGCGAGTGAAAGTCAGTCGAGAGTTATTAGCGCTTAGAATTAGCGTTTTAGTTTAAAATAAATTATTTTTATGTTTACGTCTGTTTTGATTTTAATGACTAGTCGCTTTGCTCCTTGGTAACTGTCTTATTCCCTCGGTACGCTGGTCGATTAATTATTAACCCTTTGCACTCGACGATTTTTTGGCTAAAGAAGCGTAGGGGTCCAAAAATTTTCTGCCATAAAGCTGACGATATTTTGTTCAGCAGTAAATAAGAAATGGAGTAATAATTAAAACGTAGAATTATTTGAATATCGTTACATTATCTTAAATTTGGGATATTAATTAATATCAGTCTTCGAAATTTTATCTAATGGTGACTGAAGTTCACCTCTCGAGTGCAAAGGGTTAAAATCCCACACATCACTGCTTATTCCGTTGACTACCCAACATTTCTACATATCCTAGATCTCGAAAGTCCAAGAGAAACTTTGGAAAATCCAATCGAAATACAAGTATCCGAAATGGCGTAGCTCTTAGTCTGACATTTTCCTCGAAAAGGAAATTCTTGGGAAATTCGGATACGATAAATCAGGAACAAAAGGATAGGAAATTCGAATGTATAGCTCATGGTAGGCTGTGGAAGGTGTGACCGTGATATTTCGTTATTTCTATAATATCCAGTGATTTATCAGTGCTTTTATTTCCATTAGAAATTCAGAAAAGGGAAAATTATATTTGCATCTGCGTTCGTTTTCAATTTTTAGCTATACGTGTCAAAATATCTGCACCGTGATTTTTCCAGCAATATCGGTCAAAGCGATTGTTTGCCTGGAATGATTACATTGAATGCGAGAAGTGTTATCTCGTAAAATTAATTTCGGTCAAGTTGCGTAGGTGAGAGAATTAATAAATTATTTCCGCGAATAACAATTTGTGGGCGATATTTTATCATTTTATAAATATTTGGTACGATAACATTTTACCACGCTCGATGTGTGTTCCCCGATATCAGTCGAACCTCGGATCACTGGTCAAAAATGATTAATTAAACGTTTAAATCTGGTAGTATGATTTTATAACCGACAGTTCAATAACAGCGTATACGATTCACCTGTACGAGTTCAAACACGATAAACAGCCCGATAATCGCCTAAGCTCAAAGCCCTCTACGAGTAGTACTGCCTCGATCGACCTCTCGAAAATACGACGTGGAAGCTTAAAGGAAGGATCGTGAAATAAGTTCCCTTAATTCAACCAGGAAAGCATAAACTTCTCGTGTTTATCCTCGCGATCTCGTCGTTTCGCGTGGAATATACATAAATCCATAAACCATCGGCTGTCGGGCAGGGAGTAGAGGAAGATCGGTAAAACGTATCACGGGTGATCGATGCGAGGTAACGTTCCGCGAGGTGTCTCGGGGACGAGGTGCAACGTCTCTCTGGTGAGAAAGTTCAACGAATCTCTGGCGAAAGAAAAGATTCGGAGACGTCGTCGAGTGCTCCGCTCGGATGGAAAATGGATTTTTCGCGGGGCAGGAAATAACGCGGCGAATCTATCGGCGTCTGCCGATGGAGCGTGGTCGCGAGTGGACCCGGCAGGGTGGCAGAGAGCAGAGAGAAAGCTGGATCGGGGTCACGAAAGATAGATAATGAGGAAAGAGGTGGCGCGGTTTGCCGAAACCGCAAAGGATCTCTGGCCGCTGCCGTAGAAGCCACCACCTGTCGCGATAGCGAAAGGTCGTAAAGGGAAACGGACGAAGAGGAGAGGAAACGCTTGATGGCGCGCGATCGCGCTCGATGGCGCGAGACGAAGAGGACGCGACGGTAAAAGTGGAGACGACGAACGCCGTGGAAATGAAATTTCGCCAGGGTATCGGCGAAGTACGGGCACAGAGAGCTCCGCTGACGAGCGGTTTCTCTTTCCGTTTTTGCCAGGATTCACGAGCTCCGACGTCAAAGGGAGCATCTCGATAACGGTTGTCGGATTTTTGCGTCTTCTCTGCGACGCGGTCGAGCTGGACTCTGGAGTTCTATCGGTGACAATTTCGCTCCCAGCACCCGTATAAATAGCCCAGTTGTTGAGAGCCGAATGGTCGCCGGACGAGGTTGTCCCGGTGATAAAGGTAGGAAGAACGTTGACCGAGGCGGCGACGACGTTGATATAGCGTGGCAACGTAACGACAGTTCGCGATAACGATTATCGTAATGACAATGGGAACGGTGTTACTCGTGTCAGTTGCATTTAGCAGCGGCGAGGTTGACGAACCGACGGGTTACTCGACAGCTGGCAGATTTGATCGAATCTACTACTCGGCCTCGTGTAAACGCGAACCAACGTAACTGTTGATATTTATTAGGCAAAGAAAGGGGGAGAGAAAAATTCTCTTTGGAAAACTGCCTCGTTTGCGTTTGAATTATTTACGATCTCAGCGGCGCGTATCTCGCCATCGACGAGAGCTTTCGCGACCGCGCTTCGTCTCTAGTGTAAAACTAAACGGAGAACGGATCGGAAAAGAAACCGC
>NW_016908244.1:561623-594354 GCF_001483705.2 Eufriesea mexicana | reverse complement strand
GTGAAAAAAAAAAGGGAGAAGGGAGGGGAAGAGCAATCGCTAATGCAGTCACGCGAGGCTCCCGTCGATAAAATCCGATCGGACTTTCTCACCTCGGACGACTTTCCAGTTAAAACCACTTCCGTGCCGATTCCTCCGTCCCGTTCCCAACCCCTCGCGTTCGCCGCTCAATGACGACGAAGGAAAGTCGTGGGTAACGTGGAAATTGCGTTGTACTCTCGCTTCTGGAGCGAAGGTACACGTGGAAATTGCGGCGCATAGCGTGCATCCTAAATATTTACCCGGCTCTCGCAGTTACATCGTGCAAATATGTCGTTCGAGACTGTGAAAACACGCACGTCTGGCGTACCTACCACGGGCTCTGCCGTCGCAACACTCGAGGTGGGTTTGATGGCTCCTCGAGTGGCTTGTCCGAAGGTGCAAACAACTTGTCTTTCGACTTGCACCGACCACCTGGCAAGGGGGTAACTGCTTCCAGTCGTGGTCACTTGTTCCTCGGTTAGGGACTAATGAGATCGCCGGTGTCGGTTTTCGCGGCGACTCGAGTGCCACGATTGTCGTCGGTACCTGGACTGACGTCGTTAACGGAATCGTTCACGGAGTGGTTTTATCGCGCGAGGACGCGTGGCACGGCGGCAAAGAATGGCGAACGTTCGCCGAGCTAACGACCGTTCGTTTGATTACGAATTACGGAATAAACGAAGCTAAACGGTTCCCGGATCGATACCAGCTTGCTCCTCAGGAGCCGGCAATTCATCCCGCGAATCCGCAAGAAGCATCCAGAGTGCTCCATAAACTTTCGCGATCCCTCGCGAGTACATATCGGTAATTAGGGGTTCTTGTTCGCGCGTACCCCCGAAATTGCAGTCTGCGTTAACGACAGCGTTACTCGCCGTTTTCGTTATCTTCGACGGTGCAAATATGGCGCGAAATTCCCACCGAAGGAACGCTTCAAAGGGGTATTTTCCGGATGGTCGGAACCGGGGTAAACTGTCGCGCGATATTATCCGTGATTATTTTACCCCTAACAGCGTTGTTCCGCGAACCCCGTCGCTGTCGGGTACGCACTCGACTGCATGAACGATTAACCGATCAATCGTCGATTAACTCGGATAAATTTGTTATAAATTATAACGCGGAATAATAAATACGACCGACTGCTCATTATTCTAATGAGGGTGATTCGGTGCAGCTATCGGGGTGAAAGTTGGACCATTCGCGTTCGAATGTAGGTCGGCTTCCTGATATCTCTTTCCGATAATTTATTTCCATTAAAGCAATAACCTTACGATTTATAATCTCTCCGAGCAAACTATATCTCGCCCGAGCTATTCTTCTATCCGCGTGACAATGGGTTACGAAGTTGGTCGGAATAATGGCGGACCGGAGAGAATTCGAACCTGGATGCAGTTCCCACCGAGTACCGAACTCCGTTCAGGCGTGCACCACCTTTTCGAAAAATCATCCCCCTAATCCGTACACGTCGGAATTACAAAGTTTCTACCCACCCCTTAGGAATCGCGCGATCAACGGCGACGATCCCTCAACGTCAGCCAGCGGCTGACTTCCCGGGTAATATAACGATCCGATTTCTCGTCGAGAGCTCGAGGATTATTTCGGAAACCAGCGCGAAGGATCTCGGCCTCCGCGCCCGAGAACCACGCCGTTTTCTCTGGCTTTTCTTCCGGTTGACCGTCGATCCTCGCCAACTTTCCTTAAAGTGCTCGCGTAACGAAAGCCTTTTACACCGGTGGCGTGACACTGGGAAGTTCCCTGCAGGAAATTCGAACGGTTACTTTGAGGGATATCTCCAAGCAGAGCAACTTCGGGGAGCTTAGGTCAACGGCCGAATTAATGTGCAAACTTCAACATAATAGTTGCTCCTCCCGGGGTCTTAACTATCGAGTGGTTCCCTAAACTCCTTTGGACAAGTTCATTAACCGTTGGCACGCGTTATACCTTTCTTTCCTCCTCGATCATTTCGACGATACACCTTCTCTCCCGCCCCGACGTTGTTCGTCGCTCTCTCGCCTAATTTCCACCACTACGCAACCGTTCGTCGATATGGCTTCTATTCCCGGGGCCTGCATTTTTCATTCGTCGAATTAACGATTCACCGACGACCGATCAATTTCCGAGAGTTGTCGAGGATGCAATTATTTCGTTCCTCGCTATCTCGGTCGCGAGCATCGTTTAAAATTGATCGCGATCCGGCATCAACCGTCTCGTTACTTTTTCCACCGTGGAGTCGTCGGAAGCGGAAGTCGATCTTGGCGAATTTATCCCGAAAATCGGCGAACATGGGACGAATTACCCCGCGTATCCCGATGCAGTCGGCGACAAAGGGATTCCTCGTGATCGGGGTTAATTACACTGGCTCGCGGAGAAAGAGGAAGCGGGAACGCGACGGTAATCGTATTTCTAATCGTAATAACTTTGCGGGGTCGTCGACATCGGCGAGTGTTATCGCGTGGTTGACGTATCAATCGGTGAAACGCGTGCCAATGGGAACGAGGATCGTGGTATCCGTCGCGCGAGTGGTTCAGTCGGTTGCACTCTGGCCGGTCGTGAATCGATAGAGGTCAGAAATAGCGAGCAGAAATTACGCGCGTAATTTTCACGGCAATTATGTAAAACACAACGGGTTTTGTCAGCCAACGCGTTTGTAGCTCGGCAGAATAAACCGGCCGCGATTCGTTCACCGGCGAAATCAATTAGGCGAGAACAATGGTCGACGACGCGCGACGATCGTCGTTGCGCATTTGCAAATTGTTTATTATGTATAAATCCGAATTAATGGGCGATCGGTGCATCGATTGGCTCCATCGACAAGCTGCCAGGCTGCAAAGACCATTTAAACGCGTCTCCGAGTGGCCGGGAAGCTGCAGTTCCATCGAGAGCTGCTGCCGTTACGTGCAATTTATCCGGGATAATTTCGTTCGCCTGGTTTATCGGCTCTCTCTCGAATTCTTTTCGTGCTTGGTCTCTGGTTCGGTCGATCGGTCGTAGCGACTCGAGTTTCCACCGAATCAGCGTCGTCGCCTTTCATCGTCGCGAAACACCCCCGGGAACGCGTAACTTCGTCTCGAGGCTACTCCAAGCGATCACCCTAATCGACTCGTTTCACAGGGTTCTCGGTGTCACAGCGTTCTCTGATCGTTTCTTGATAAAGTTCCACGCGCCGCTGATACGTTTCCATTCCACGACTCCGATATTCGGTAGTCGAACGATCTCGAATCTACGAGGACGCGACTGTATCGCGTGGGAAACAATGGCCCGGACTAAATTAGGTATCTGGTCCCTATAGCCAGCGGAATAGGCAGATAGCGGATGAAATAATCCTCCGCGTCTATGATAGCTTTGTCCACAGTCGAATCACTGGCTCCCATCGCGTTCGATCGCATATACGTGCGATTAAGCGGACAAAAATACCGGTTCATCCGCGTGTCTCGAATCGAATCCGCGCACGGAACGCGCGCGCTTCCGCGGCTTTTCAAAATCGCGCGCCAATTTTTTCATCTACGAGACGTTTCGCCATTATCCCTTCCGACACGCGAAACGCGAACAAATACCTCGGTACGCGCGAGCGCGTTCGACAAAGCAGATTTACATTCATCGCTTAATATCTCCGATGCTGGTGGCTGTGTTACCGGTTTCCCGACGCGCCGCTGGCCACTCTTTTTGTAACAGGCTCGTAAAATACCTAACGTATCGAGGCATTTTCGCGCGGGACGGGCGAAATTTAAAGCAACCAGGGCCGTCGGTGATTTCCTATTTATTCAAATCGCATCGGGCGACAAAAACAGTTTCGCCGGGAAATAAATTATCAACAATTACGACCAGCCTTTATTCGCTCGGAACGTTGGCTCGTTGGACATTACGAGCGGAAAGAATAATCAACGGCTAACGCGAAGGTGGTGGAGTCGATAAACCCGAATTAGGCCCGGGGTGCAATTCCGGCCGATGCGAAGGGGTGGAATTCTGAAGGTCCGTAGAAACGAACCTCGTCGATACTTATTATCGAACGGTTTTCATTTTCAATCGACGCTCGAATCAACCGAAATGACGCGTTAAACAAGGCCAGCCGGGTTAACGAGTTCCTAATGAAGTTTCGCATCGACGAATAATACGGTTAATCCCGGTCGTTCAGCGCGCGTTGTAATTCAACGCGATTCAATATATCCACGCGCAAGTGAACGCGTGCACGCCTACGCGCGAATTTCCAGCGAAATTACAATTTTTTCGCGCCACCCTCGTCCCCGCCGTTAACTGTTTAATTTCCCCGTTTCGGTCACGGACACCGAATCGTTTTCGCGAAACGCCATCCATCTCCTCGGCTCGCGTGTTTTCCCGGTGTCGTTTTGTTTTTCGAAACGAGCCATATACGCCGCCTCGTTGTCGTTGGCCACGCGAGCCAACCGGTGCGTAGGGTGTCGATGGCGGTGGTAGTGGCGGTGATGGTGGCGATGGTGGCGATGGTGGTGGGAAAAAAAATGAAAATCAGTATTCCAACGGCAATGCACTCGAGTGCGAGAGACACGTGGGGTGTCAGCATCGACGCATTCGGCGCGTCGACGCGTTTTGTTCTCGGGCCCCGTGTCAGCTCGGTCAATTAACGTGCTCCGTCTTTCTATTTTATTTCCGTTCGTTTTGTCTCGCGCACGACACCCCACGTGCTGCCGTCACACTATCTCCACCCCCTGGTCCTAACCCTTGTCGCGAGCACGAGCGCGCGCGCCCGCGCGATCCGTACGAGGCCGCACTTTGTTTTGATCACGTCACACCGCCAGGACTCACGGATTTGTCGGCTTCCCTCGGGATACCCGGCGCGCAGCTTTTAATTGCGCTCCCAATTAGTGCACGCGCCCGATCAAGAAGCACTTCACCTGCGGCCAGGGTTCCGACCGAACACGTGTCCAATTATCAACTCCCACGATCTCCCGATCGCCGAGGATGGCCTTCGCTTCTTTCTTCCTCTCAGTCCCTGGCCTGCTTCGAGTTCCTCTCGCTGGGGTAAAGACGACTCGGTTTCTCGTTCCTCCCCTTTCGTCGTTGCGCCGTATATTCCTGGCCTGCCTATATTCGTTGCCTACCGCGAGCATCCGAGATTTTAATTTCTTCCCCGGTTTCTCGTACCTTCTCACGACTCTTCGTGTACATAATACATTCGTCTCGCTCTTGTTTGACTTGCGGAGTTCGCCGGGGTCGTTTAATAAGACGCTGGTAATCGCGTTGCGCAGGACCAGAATGTTTATCATCGGCGCAACGTTGACTTCGTTAATTATTCCGCTCAAAGGTCGAAGCGCTCTTTTATTTCCGTCCCCCTCGACTCGGTCGTCCTTCCGTTGTCGTAACGTCGTTTATCGAAGCTGCATCGGGTTGAACCAGCCCCGCGATGTCGTTTAACCGAATATCCGCGAGGATACGACGAGAGAAATTTTTCTTCCTCGACCAAGCGACCGGTCGGTCGTAACTTTCCCTCGGTGGAAGATCCCTCTTCGCGTTCGTCGCTTCGTGACCCGTTTACAATCGTTACAGATCCTCGCCGGGATTAAACGGATCGGTCCAGATGCCAGGCGGACTGTAATATTAAATTTTATTCCGCCAACCTTCCTTCCGGTCCGTAAATTTCCCTCCGAGACGTTGTCGTGCATCGTACGCGCGGCCCCTCTGCGGGAATAGCTGCATAACTCCGCGACCCTTTCCAGGACGGGGTTCTATCGCGTCGTAATAAGCAATCGATAGATTCGCAGGAGTAGCACGTTACCGTAAATTCGGCTTAGCGAACGTTAACCGGTGCTTTCCACCGGCCGACCACGCGACGTAACAACCGATCGTGTGCACGGTCAGGTCCGACGCGAGTCTATGAATTTCGCGTTTTATTCGTCCCCCTTCGATGCGATACGCCGAGATAGTTGGGCGAATTGCTCCTGCTTAGGACTCCGAGTACCAGGTGCCGTAACAACGAACGCATCCCGTAAAGTACACGCACCTGTAAACGAACAAGCTCGACGCACTTGCGATGCACAACGAGTCAACTCGTGTCTGCGTTTTCCAGCGGTGCGTGTCGCGGCACGGTAACGCCCACCAGCTCCGAACAAAAATATTTCACGAAATTACCTGTCCGTGGACGTCGGGCTCGGCTTGCCTGCGTGTTACGCGTTCACCTTTGCCGGTCGATGAAAATACCTTCCGCGAGGGAAAGCGTCGTAGACCCGAAGGTTAAGAAAACGCAGCGCACTCGTATTCGGTGAAGCAGTAATTTTAATCAAGGATGGAAAAATTAGGAATCGTAATACAATTACAGCTCTATGCTGGAACCATGGTAGAGAATAAAGTTCGACAAATTTCGCCCGATCACGGCGCAGAATAACGCGGAACTTACAGCCTTCGACTGTTTTACATCGGTTCCAAACGTCGGAGACGCTTTAAGACAAAAGTGAGAATGTACAACGTTGTCTTCCAACGGAAAGTTTGCGAGGGAAGACCCGGATTCTGGAACGATCCGGAATTTCGCGAAAATTCGGTTATATTTCGAGCTTGCTCGCGACGAGGATCACCCCCGCGGTACATCGGGAGGTATTTCGAGACCATCAAACGGATTAAACGCCCTGCAAAATTGACGCGTCCCGTCGCACGCGACGACATCGACGCGGTACTTTATTAAGGCCTAAATCCAATGAGACGCGGTACACCGAGTTCGCTTAGCCGTGCATTATTAAAGACGTCGTTTCGGCCATTACCGGCGATAAGCTACCCGCTTAATTAAAACTTGCCTTGCGTTCGCCGTTCCACCTATCCTCGCGTCCCCCGTTGCCCCGGTTCGAGCGTTAACGGAAACGTTTTTGTCACGGAAACGCACCCGTTCCCGAGTCTTTCTCCTTCGCCGCGCACCCGAATTCATTCATCGTTTCTCCATTCACCGAGCTTTTTCCGCCCACCACGAGGACGTGTCTTTTACCCCGAACGCGGAGAAGAAACATTACCCGCGACGAGTTTGAATTCGCGATTCGTTCGACTACCCTCCCACGTTCCGAGCTTTCTGCCTTTTTCCCCGAGAACGTTCTTCTTCGCGTTCGAGCGACGCCAACGCGATGCACTTTCTCTCCCGACGCATGCACAGGGTCGCATAGGGTCGAATAGCGACGAATAGGGACGAATAGGGACGAATAGGGACGAGTAGGACGAAGGAAAAAAAGAGGAGAAAAAGGAAAGGAAAAAAGAAAAGGGCCGTTAGGCTGGTTGCCACGACTATACCGGCTACGCTAACTAGCCCGCTTATTATCGCGTATGAGACGGGTAACATCGGCCGTAGGACAGTGCTAGCTTCGCAACGAGGGTGGCAGAGTGGAATGGCGGGGTGGAGAACAGCGGGGACGCCAGGATGACATTAACAAATGACTGCATGGCTGAGCTTCTGCTGCCCACACCCCTCGCGTCGCCTCTACCAGCAACCAGCAAACCCCTCCAGTCGGCTCTCTCTTTCTCTCTCTCTTTCTCTCTCTCTCCATTCAACCCCCGCGTCCGGGCCTCCGCAGCTTAACCGAGCCGGGACCGCGTATTCGCGAAATCTGGCCAAACTTTTGTCATAAATAAAGGGTAAACAACGCCGTCTAACCCCCCTGCACCCGAACCCGCGGCTCCAGCCTCGTAAGTCACTGTGCCCCTCTCCTTGCGTCGTCCGCCTTTCCGACTTCTTCCTTTCAGCCGCGATACCACTCGACGAACTTCCACGACCCTCGAAAGACTCGAAAGGTGAAAGTTCGAGGTCGCGTCGCAGTCGAGATATCGTTTAATTGATACGATTCTCGCCATCTTTCCTCTCTGCCTGCGAGTCTTTCCCGGTCAACTCTGCTCGCTCTTTATAAATTTCCTTTCACGAATCTTTGCTTCGCTCGAGATATTGCTTTTATCTCTGTGGCTGGAGCTTTTCAAAGGACGACGAGGACGAGAACGAGGACGAGGACGAGGACGGAACGTACGCGAACCGGTATACCGGTATAGGATGGGCGACGCGGTTGTTGGCACGACGAGATGGACGAGGATCCGGAGGCATCCGCTGCGTGTGCGCGAGACGAGGTAGATTTTTTCCGGGAGCCCACTTAAGGAGCGAAAACAAGGGTCGGTCGTGATGAGTATGACAGATGGGTAGGGAGTAATGGGGGCAGGGACGCGTGAGAATGGCTGGCGAAGTCGTTTAATCGTGGCATCCCCGTTGGTTGCCGGGAATCCCTTGGAATCATCGAGTCGTAAAGGAATAACAGGGGAAACAAAGAAAAATCAGTAGCTCTCGGTGCTGGAACAAAAAGGTATCCGAGAATGGAAGAAGCTGAACGCGATGCTTATCCCGTCGCCGGCCGGATAATGATTCGATGTTCAACAGGGCTGACGAGACAATTCTCGATCTAGGAATAGCTCGACGGACGACGGTATGTTCGCCGAGGACGGTGTAGGAGAATGAAAAAGCACGGGAAACTACGTTGCGGGGTGGCGGCCAGAAAAAGCCGACTTTCGAGTCTGTTACGTTGTGTCGCGTCACTTTGGCGGATTAATTCCTGGCCGTCAGACAAATAAACTCGGTCTCAATGCTCCGGGATCTTCCTCCTTCTGCATCGAGGAGTCTATGCAGATTAATTGAAGTGTAGTAGACGAGGCAGCGTCGTAATCACGCCGGGCAAAGGGGATGACGAGGATGAATTTGAAGAAAAAGAGGGGCTTGCCGGAGATTAATTGAAACGCTCTTGCCGGCACGGTGCCGCGACCATTGCGGAAACGACGTTACACTCCTCTCGCTCGAACAGGGATCTCTACTCCGACCGTTCGACTTTGACCGATCACGCGAGTTATTAAGAATATAATGCGGCCGCAATTTAAATGAGAAGCAAGACTCCCGATACCCTTCCTTTTCTACCGACCCGGGGGCCCTTATTAGCCCGAGGGTAGCCATTGTGTTTATTTTCCATCGACGTTTCACGTTCTATCGATAACAGACCGGATAATGCCTCGCGTTCGATCTGCTTGTCGATCGCGGTCTAATGCGATTTCCATCCCGTCTCTCGTGGAAAACGTGCACGTGTGCGTGGATCGAAGCAGCGGTAGAGAAAGAGAAGGAGAGAGAAAGAGAGAGAGAGAGAGAGAGTCGGGGAGAACGAAAGCAGGTGGAAATTCGAGTGGTTAACAATTAAGATCGATCGTCGAATCGTCAGCCACGACGAAAGACAATCGTAATTTTGTTGTCGACGTTCCTCTTCCCTCCGCCATTGACGGTCGATCGCTTTCATTTTCTTGAGTGCTCGAGTTCGCTCGAATCGGTTGAAAACTCGTCCGGGTCGCATTATCGGAAACCATGGGCACGGGGCACGGACTGGAGGAGGCCAGCAGAGGTAATCTGGAAATGGAAGCCTCGAAATATAATAAATATCTTCGGAGTGGCGGAGTATCCCGATCATTTCGCAACGATGGAACCTGGAATTATGGCTTGTTCGTACGGTATCGTCTAACCAAGAGAGAAACTTTTATTGCCCGAATATCGTCAGTCCTCGCGATTCGCCACCTATTCCGGATAATATCCGCGCCATTTTAAATTTCACCAGGAATTTCGAATTACACGCTTCGCGCCGCTCGCTTCGTCCACTCGCTTCTGCGCATTCGACGAGCCGAAAATCTGGAACGTATTAATAATCTCGGTGACCCAAACTCCGGGAAGAGATCAATTTTTTCCCAACCCCTCTAGCGTGGCGTCGCACCTGTGACCCCTCGAAACTTTTCCCTCCCCCGGATAATGCTTTTATCATGTCGAAGGACAGAAGGGGATGGAAAAACAGGTCGAAGACGCGAACCGATCGGTGTTCGGTTACACGTGCCACGTTTACCTATTCGGAGCGGATGCTCGGCGTCGTCGGCGTCGTGGCTGAAACGACGCTCCGTCGGGACGAATCGGCCGGTGGGGTTTTTTGCTTGGCCGCGTGCGCGCGCGCGCGAGCGCCATCAATTTTTTCGCTATTAATTTCACCGTCCACTTGGTATGCGGTTAAGGGACGGCTGTGAAATCAAGGATGGACGGGGACGACGCGATCGTCGCGTTTTGCGGTCCGCGTCGCCATTGTACGGCCGCTTGGTACTTCTGACGGCAGGTCTTTCAAATTCATAACGCTTTTTCAATAGTCGTCGAATGACGCGCCATCGCGGACTACGGTTTCTCTCTATCTCTCTCGTTTTCATCGTCACCCTTTGGCCACCCTTTGCTTTCCTCTCTGCGACGCAGCTTAGCACGCTTTCGAAAGGGACGACAAATTAGACGGCAATTTGCACCTTCACGACCCTACTTGCGGTCGAATGCCGCGGCAGTTGGACAGGATTTCCAAATGAATATGGCATTGAACCGTGCCCGATTGATCGTAGGATTTCCTCTTTCGGAATGCCGCGTCGCGGCTAGCCTTGGTGCTACCCAGTCGTATTTCCACGCGACGCGGTTTCGTTCGCGCCGAAACGGCAAGTATTTATATTGAAATACCGTAAATTCCTTGGTTACCCTGCTCCGCGGGCTTTTCGGTATCGAAGTTTAGATTTATTAATTCGTTGTCCGCCGCCTGGCCCCACCGCTCGTCTACTCCCCTGTTTCGCATAAAAATTCGCCGAGATTTATGAAGCCCGGGTAGGCACAAATTGCCCCCGGGGATCGAGGAATGTTCCTCTGATAGAAGATTCCTCGTTTCGAGGGAAGTCCCTATTTGCGTGGGTCGTAGGTCGAAGCCCTAAGAACGACGATCCTGCGGTGAAAAATGAGGCTTCGCGTGGCCGCTTGCCTGCCGGATCACTCGCTCCAACGACGACCAGCCGACGACCACCCTTTTCCTTTCTGCTCTTTCTCCTCCTCCCTTTTTCTCTCTCTTTCTCCCTCCCTTTATCTCTATTCCGTCCCATTACGATCTTTGTACTTTACTCGTATCGTCGCGATCGCCACGCCCGTTTGTCCGCGAGCAGGGAAGGTAACCTCGCGGGGAAAAATGTTTGACGAGCAAACGCGGTCGACGCGATATTTGTTCTGGCTCCGCGACAAACGCTCCACTCGTAATCGGTTCTTCGTAATTTCTCCATAATTCCACGTCGCTGCAGAGGTACTGTGTTCCGCAGAGAATCCCGTCCCAACGAATACTCGCGGCCAACGATGCCCACGTACGAGCTTCTTCTTATCCGTTCCGCCAATTAAGCTTTCCATCTCGTCGACGAATCTCGCCGCCAGCTATCTCGTTTCGTATCGACTATCCTGTTTTTCCTTCCTTTCCGCTCCGCGACTTCCCATTTATCGAGGCAATTAATTAACGCGAGGCCCCGGGAGTGCCGATCGATCGGCCAAGAAACCGATACCGGACTCGCAATCGGACCTGTTTACCCGCACTCGAAGATTCGCGCTCCATCTGCTGAAGGAATTTCGATTGGCCGAAATTTTCGGCCGAATATTCCACGAAAGCCAGGGGGTTGGAGCGACGGAGGGGGCTGTGGGAGGAGAGGGTGGCCGGGCAAAGGGATTAATTTGCGACGAGATGGGTTTGCAGCGATATCACCGGCGATCAATTAACGAAGCGAACCCGACTCGATTCGCGAGGGATGGCCGTGCCCGCTTTTTTCTTCCGACCGTTCCTCGGCTTCGCTTCGCTTCGCCAGCTGTTGCGAATAAGGGGGCGACCGAGCAACGTTATACTCCAGTTTTTCCGCGATATCGCGATCGATGACACGGCGAAAGGAAAAAGAGGCGAGGGTGAGTGCAGGTGACAAGGTGGCCGAAGACGGAGAGACGTTCGGGAAACGAGACAGGGGGGACACGCTTTTACGGCGAAAACAGAGGAGAAATAGGAGCAGAGAAGTAACCGGGCGAATCCAACGTGTCACGCGATATCCGATCATACCGATTCGGTGTTTCCATCGGGATGGGACTGGGAAGAAGATATTATCGCGATGACAAAGTTCGCGCGGGGTCAGGAGAATTTCCCGATCGGGCTTGAAGGATGGCGGAGAAAAATAAGAAAATTTCGAAAAAGCGAGTCGCTGATTTATACCGAACCTGAGTCTCCTGCGGGAACAGCGAATCGTTGCGCGTATTCGTCCGCTAATTTATGGGATCCTTGGCGAAGTAGCTCTTCGAACGGTTCTTAAAGAGACTGGTTTAATGTTTCGTTCTTTCTAATTCCGAATCACGCGTTCCCAGACGAGTCCGCGAATAATCGTCGCGTCGTAATGGGACGAATCCGAACTTGGAATTAATTAATCGCGGATTTCGCGATAGAAAGCGGCAAATGTTAATAACCCCTATTTTCGATTCGATCGAGGATCAAAGATTCAACCTGGCGCCGCACGCTTTTAACACCTAGGGTAATTTTGGTATGAAACTTGGATAACGGCGAACTGGTTATCTCTGCTCTGTCGCGAATTTACCCGAAATTAGCCTGATCCGGTGCGGATTCTGCGACGAGGGATCGGGGGGAATGCACGGGAGGGCGCGACGAAGGGTTGCGGAAGGGGAAGAAAAGTCGAACGTTCGTTTCCCGGGCATTGAAAAGGAGACCGCAACGAAGTTCCCAGATCGAAAACGAGATTACCCGGGTAGAAGAGCGGGCAACAGTCTCGCGAGCCTAACGGTTGCGTTCACCTGGATAGAGGCGAAGCGTCGCGCTCGTACGTTCCGGTTAAAACTGATTTTAATTAGAAAGCCCGGCCGGGGCGTTTTAGTGCGTTTTTACCTTCCATTTTAAACTGGTTGGCTGGAAAATGCATTTCGCGTCATTAAATGCGCAGCGGCGCTGTCGCTTTCGCTTTTAGCGAGAGCCACGCGGAACACGAGTAGAAAGCATTTCGTCCCTCGTATCTGGCCAGACCGTGTGCTTTCTCATTTTTACATTATCGTCTGCCAGCGTGTGCACCGACGCTTTTTCTTCCTCATCCGAGCGTTCGCGCGCTGGCTTTTCTCCGCGCGCGCTCGCCACGAGGTCAAGTTAGGGGAAAAGACAGCCTCGTCTCTTTCTTGATCTTTCCGCTTTTCTTCCGTCGCGTGCCTACGTCTATCTCGCCGGGTGATAGCGAACGGTGGAGGGATGGCGGGTACCTCGAACAGGGCGGTCGAAAATTCTCCCACTCTCTTCACCCCCTTTTCATTCCTTTTTCCCCCTCGCTCTCTTCTCGCCTTTTTATCACCGCATT
Organism: Eufriesea mexicana; assembly: GCF_001483705.2. Lineage (NCBI taxonomy): Eukaryota > Metazoa > Arthropoda > Insecta > Hymenoptera > Apidae > Eufriesea > Eufriesea mexicana. The sequence continues at coordinate 581,160 of NW_016908244.1, read as the reverse complement.
CGCGGAACGAAGGCGATCGGAAGTGGCGAATACGCGATGCCGGTATACGTATACGCTCGTTCCGAGTAACGTCGCTGTTCGATTTTTACTAGTGAATCAGCCGAGAATATAGGTTTTCCTTGATGCGCCTCGACCCATGCGTCGAGTTACTCGTCCCGCTGAATGCTCGTAAAACGAAGGGGTTACGTCGGGCCGACAAAACCACCTATACACCTTCGATGTCACCGTAAACTCGTTTTCCACGGGGCGCAGCCTGTGGCGATGTATCGGAATCAAGGTATTACGACGCGCAGCTGCGCCCCTGTCCTTTTCATCGGCCCCTGAAAACCTCGTCGTTCGTTTCCCCTCGCCCGCCCCCGCCGCCTCTCGTGTTTTTCTCTTTGCGAAAGGAATTCGTAATAACTCGTCGAATAGTTCGGAAAACTGGGTCGACCTTTGCGCGGAATCACGCCGGAAAAGTTGCTACAATAGCCGAGCGTAAAACTTACAAGGGAATACCTCGTCCTGACGGAACGACCGGGCTTTTTCCTTCCAAGGAAGAATTTAATTTCCGTCCTGGACTCGCGGCGGCCGGCCCGCGTCGCGAGTGAATCACCGCCGTTACGCTCGCGATCGTCCAGTCGAAATGATGCTCGACTCGCAGCAGAGGAGTAAGCGATTACTCGTGAGAGCGGCGAACGAAACTGATCGACGAAGGACGATCGAGATCGAGATTCGATCGGCGTTTACCCCGCGGGGAACAACGGTCGGCCGGTGAAATAATGTCGTTATAACGAAACCGGTATAGTAGACCGGTATAGTATGGGGGTGGTTGGACGCGGCGATATCGCGATACTTGAGGCTGTTTCGGCTCGTAAAATCATGTTCGCGTAATTCCACGGGGCATGTCGCGCTCGTTTGAGGTCAAGCCCTTAAGCCCGCCGCGGGTTAAATCGTTTTGCAAGCCGGGCGGGGGTGGCCACGTTAAGGAGAGATTGCGAGCGACAACGAGACCGCTGGGTGCACTCGTTTCGCCAGCAATTTTCCGAGCTTTATAGTTATTATCCGTAAACGGTATTAACGAAATTATACGAAAACGTTCGGACGCTTTAAAGCGGCCGCCATTCCGGCGGCCAATTCTCCTTTCGCCGCGGAAACGAAATGGAAAGGAAGGGAAAAGAAAGAGAGTGCCCGATCGGATTGTTGCGCGGTTGAATCAAAACGGAGGCGGAATTTTTTCCCCTTTCTTTTCCCCTGCGAGATACAAAAGGCCAGGACCGCGGGGGGCGGGGGGTGGAAAACGAGTTAAAACAGACACTCGGCGAGAAATTTTCTACGCTTATCTTGACCCGTTCCCGGCCGCATTCGAGGCTGCACGATTCGCGCTGAATATCCGCGGTTCGTTCTTAGGCCGAGCTTTGTTTTTCAGAAATGCCGGAACAAAAGTGGGCCGCAGCCCACCGGCTGAACACCGCCGCCCGAAAGCGGCCGTACTTCTGCGCGAATATCATTGTTCCCAGCTTCCGGATGATAGTTACGCCCGGCGAATTTCCCCCCGTTTTCTTCTCCCCCCGCGCGCTCCGCCCCCGTTGCAGCCGGCTAGATAGAAAATTGTTCCCTCATAAACGAGTTTCGATCGATTTCGTCGCCGTTTGTACTCGCCGTTTGTAACGGTCTCGCAACGTCCTCTAGCGAGATCGGGCTTCGTTTTAAAAATTCCACGCGCCCGACGAATCGCCAAACGGCCAACCATCGAATCGGGAATCGATTCGATATCGCGTCCGCGATATAACGTCCTCGTCCCTGATCGTCTTCACCCCTCTCCCCCCCCCCCTCGTTCCCCGCGAGGTTCCCTGTTCCTCGCGAATCGAAATTCCTCGCCGATCGTCGAGAGGCGAGACGGAAAAAATTCCAGGTCGCGTTTATCAGTCTCAGCCACTTGGCCGTCTTCGATAATAACTCGTGGGTGTTAGCTCTGGTCCGGATTCCGCGTCTGTTACGAAGCACGTACGCAACGTGGCTGGCCGACGGAGGAGTCTTCGTACAATCAGTCTGGAAGGACGTTCCACGCGGATGGCCCGTCGCTTTGCACCCGCTCATAATTGATTTCCAGTCACGTGCCTGAAAAACACGGTCTCGCGAGCCAGGGCCCTTCGACAACGGATCGCGTATTCTTGCTAAAGCAATTTCACCCCGGCGCCCCGCTGTCGTCCGCCGGCTCGCGAATTGCCATTCGTCCCCCTCGCTTTATTTATTTCATTGTTCGCCAGCCTTTCACGCGCGCGATGAATTTCCGACTGCTAGCCTATTTCCGGTCGGCTTTGTGCGCCACGGTCAGCTGCAAATATCACGGGCGAATCTCGTTCGCGTTGCGGCATCGTCCGAATTCTTTGCATTTTTACGCCCACGTTTTCCCCGTCTCTTTAACCGGGAAGATCGCATGGTCGCGATCATGGAGATCGTGGGCTTCCGGTGTCGCGAGCCACGAATCGGCGAGATGACGTTTAATTGCCGAGAATCGGTGGAAGGTTTATCGATAAGAGTCCATCGGTGACACTCGCGGAAGCTCTCGGCGCAATTGCACCTATACAAGCGACTGTTCTTACCTCGAGGAGCGGAGAAGGCTCGATGGAGAAAGCTCGGCGAACGATCCCGGGTAATTATGATAATTGGCAAGCTTCGCTGTCGCTTGCACGGGAGATATTAAAACGCCATTCGACAACGGCATCGGCGACGAGTTATTAAGACGGCCGGAATCCAACGGCTCCCGATGATTTAATTTGTCCCCACGCGGGATGGCGTTGTTTGCCAGGCGACGGTGCAATTTGTTGTCGTGACCCGAGAAAACGGTCCGCGCAGATAGACCTTTTAGAGCGGGTGCTATGCACGGGGAACAGTAGGACGCCGCCCCCGCAGTCGGCGAACCATTCTCGCCGGTATAATACCATTCGTATTTACCTATTCGCCATCGTCGCCGGAGTCAGCGTCTTAGAGCCGCGAACGCGTCGACGGGGACCCGGGCAATAATAAGAAATTGATAGTAAAGGAGGCATAATTCCGAGTATACCGGCACTCGGCCCCCATGAATTTTTCATGAATTCCAAGGCTGTATATATGCAAATCGGGCTATTTTCACGATTCGGAATGCCTTAAACGGTTTAAATATACGACTGGGAATAGACGCGCGGTAGAACGTAACACGGCTCGCCTCTCGAGGCCATTAAGTTTTCACTTAACCCTGGCTTTCTTCCCATTACCTTGTGTCACAACGCGGCCAAATTACGCCTCGCATTGTCTCGGCCCGTGGCTTCTTTCCGCTCGACCGTGACCCACGCTCGCTCTCCGGATAGACGAGAGTCCGAGCGCGCGTTTCCTCGATCTCGTTACCCCCTCGTGGCTCTAGTCCGAAGCGAAATCGCGGAAAAGAGACGAAGAGAGCATCGGTACGCGATTTCTCCGGCTTTCGATGGCGACCCCGGAAATTCGCGTCGAATCACGGAGATCCTGACGGGATGGCTGGACGAATCCTATTAAGAACGGAGCGCAGAGAAAATCCCGTTGCGTATAACCGTGGTCTTCCATTAGGTTAGAGTCTGACTGGGGTTTACTTATCGCGAACAAGGTGGAAAAACAGCGGGTTCGGCCGACGTAACGCTGTCCGCGCGATGGCGCGCCTCTGGGACGTTAACGGGTTCATAAGGATACGCGTAAACCGCGAAACGCGTTGTCGGTTGACGTGTATACACCTTGAACGTTAACGGCTTCATAAGGATATACGAGATGCGGAGGAACTGTCTGCCTTTTATTGCCAGTAAAGTCGGACGGTTTGGTGGAAAAAGGGCCGGAAGGAAATGGAACCTTTTAATAAATAGGACGTACGAACGCGATTTCCATTGCGAATCTCGATAACGAGATACTCCCGGTGCTTGCGAATATTACGAGGGAAAGATAGCCACGTCTCCGTGGCCCTCGTAATTTACGGAGATGGTAATTCGGAGAATCAAAGAACGATCGCGTGAAAGGCGAGAGAGCGGAAGAGGGAAAAACGGCGGGGCAGCAGAGATGGATAAAAAAATTAGCCAGTGTTGACAGCCGGTGTACGGAGGAAGGACTTATTCGCGGGCAAACGAGAACGCGTAATTAGGGCGCAGAGGTCGCAAATTTGCTCGCGGGCAGTAACGTCGCGCCGTCGCGACGCGAGTCTGCGAATTTTATTTCCTCGCGATTCCGCCCCGACTGCGGCCGAGACGAGAGAGCGTGCACGGCTGAATAGCATGATCAAGCGTGCCCGTTGCATTCGGCTCACGTGGTATTGATTAAAGGGTCCTCTTTGAACTCTTTCACCCGCTTCTTCTCTTCTTCGACCCCTCGTCAGAATTCCCGAAAACCTTTCTGCTCGGCTCGCCGTGTATCGGAGAAATCTGCGGTTTCGAAGGTAACAGTTTGGAAGGCAGCGTGCATCCCGAAACGTAGCGTCGGTTATTTGGCCCGCAAATAGCGGTACAGATTTAAACGTTCCCTCTGACGTAAATCGCGATCGCGTGCAGTACGCGAGATCACCGTAATTTTCGGATTTTCTCTTCCTTCCAGGCTCGCGAGTATCCGTCGGATAACGGCGCCGTCGTGTTTTCTCGAAAAGCGCGCGTTCGCGAAGAAAGGGGAAGCAGAAGGGGGAAGAAAAAAGGGGAAGAGGAAAGAAAGGAAAAGGCACGTCAGCTTCTTAGCGTTTGGATCGCTGGTGAAAATCGATCCTCGAGGAATCGGGCAGAGTCTCGATTAATAAAACAACCGATCGTTCCCCGCAGCGCGTCTCGAACGTAATAAAAGATCCGTTGGATAAATAAAGCAGCCCGGGAGGAAGACGCGGTAACTTCGAAATAGTCTGGCGCAGAGATCGATCGGGAATACCTTGGCAGCTCGGCGTAGCCGTCCGCCCGCGGCGAGCCGAGTTTCTTCCCTCTCCTTGCAAACCGACCGTTCCGTCCATAAACGCACCGATCTTCTCGAGGTATCGCGCAAACCGAGAAATCCGCGCGGCGCGGAGGGGCGGATTTTGGATAGGGTGGCCGGGCTCGGGGCTCTGATCGGCGTTCGAACGCGGTTCCGATTAGGGTAAGCGATCCCGCAGGATTTCGGAACGCTCTCGCCATCCTCGCGACCTCCCTTGTTCGCCAGCCGACATTAAAACTTCCCGGAAGACGCTCCAGCAGGCTCCCGCGCGTTCCCTCCAGCGTCTTCCCGTGGTCGCGACGGATCCCGATTTTCGTCCTCGTACTGTGGCCCATTATCCTATCCGACTTGGCGAAACGCTTGTTCTCCGTTTTCCACGGGGGCATCCGTGCATCCGGCTTCGTCGAATCCTCGGAAAACTTGGCGTCGCGTGGCGCCGCGCCGCGTGTCCGCGAGACGGCGAATTTATCCGCTCGTTTCTGCTCCGAGCATCTTTACGATCGACCACCGCGACTCGTTCTACTTTGTCGCGACGTTATTCTCCGGAAGGACGTGGAACGTGGATTAAAGGAGCAACGCGAGGTAACGGCGAGGTCACGTAGGATTTCGCCGAGCATTTTCAGCCATGGCGAGTCGAGATGTTCGCGAGGGGAAGTAGGTGAATAAAAATGGCGCAGCTGCAAGTCACTAGAATCGTTACTTGGAAAGTAACTCATCGAGATTCCCCGAATTATCCCGGCGTGTTTCCTTAATTCGACGAAGCTTGTTGGACGCTTGCGAAAGTTCGTGGCGCGCTACGGGCTTGTCGTTAATTACCTAATTCGTTCGTTTAATCGCGTCGGAACTCCGTAACAACCGACAACGTCCAATGCAATGACCGAAAGTTCGTCGAGCCGGGTTTTTGCTTGACCGACGCAAACGCGAGGTGCTTGGTCTTGCACGCGCAGAAGGACGCGAGTGCGGTTTGCGAGGCCTGCGGTCGTTCTCGCATTCGAGCCGAGCATAATTCGCCAGTAGCTTTTCATCCGTTCGAAGAAATCTTTTCTCGCCATGTACGAGCTCTCCAACCCGTCTCTCTCTCTCTCTCTCTCTGTTTCCCACCGATATGTAAATTACCTTGTCGAATGCAGCTTTTGTTCGACGTTTCGAGACGCGTCGGGATAATGCGTCGGTCTGCTTCGCTGCAATGGACGAGAGCAAAATTCCTCCATATTTCGAACATCGAGATCGATGGAATTCTTACATCTTTGCAAAAGCTTCTCTATCTCACGCGAATTTGCTACACGGTATCGTGTTCCGTAGACTCTTCCCAAGATAGAAACCGTGGAACAGAATTGTCCGAACTGTTTTCAATTCGATTAGATCGGCAAGTATTCGTCGGTAACGCCCCCCTGCGATGAGACACGATGACACACCCAACTGTGAGATATAAACGCTGGGATATAAAAAAATCCCGCGACGAAATGTAGGAATTCTCAAATAAAAATAAATAGAACGTAAAAATAAAATCCGAGAAAAAGAAACGATTAAAAATCGAAATGAAAAAAAAAATTAGAAACTGGGAAAAAAATAAGTTACATTACCAAAGAAAAATTATTATTAAATTATTTAAGGGGGTGAGGTGTGGGTGGGGGGGACCACGCCGACCTCGCTTCGAACCCCCCACCCCTTCCACGTACGAAAAATTTCGATGTTACCCTTCCGAGAGCAAATCGGCAAATGACTCGAGCTGCCTCGCGTCGCCCTTTATATAGCCCCCGATCGGCCGAAAATCGACGGAAATTTCCGAATTTTAACGATTTCGTTAATTATTATTTTTCCGCTCTAATAGCCAATAATTTAGTAATTTTTTTATTTTTGTTATAAATTTACGTTGCGAGCAATTTGTTATTAACAATATTAATTTGTTATTAACAATCGGTGTAATAATTTTTAAGCGTTTTGTAAATTATTGGTACATTTTGACACAAGTACGTTGTAGGTTCAAGTAAAATACAGTAATTTATTAATTTTTTCACTCTTTTATTACAAATTTTTCGTTGCGAACAATTTGTTACTAACAATCGGTGTGGTAATTTATAAATTCTTCGCAAATTATCGATACAATTTAACCGAAGTACGCTATAAGTTTAGGTAATAGCCAATAATTTATTAATGTTTTCACTCTTTCAACTCGATGACGGCGCGACAGTGCGATCCCAAGAATTCGATCTGAAATCCGATCGCACTCGTTTCGACGAATTCTAGGTAAAAGGAATTGCGAACGGAAATGCTGGAAATAGTCAAGTTTCGGCAGGAATAATTGAACCCCTTGTTTTGCCGTCTCCCGGTTGCTCGAAGGACCGCGACACAGCCGCGCGAAAGACGGAAATTCCTCTGTTCGGAATTCAATTTTACCGATGTATTTCCGTAGCTGCGGCACGAAACCGTTGCAAGAAGATTCTTTTCTCTCGTACAATCAACCGCGTACGTGTGCACAAGGCCGTGCTCGTAAGTTGCCGCCGCGGAACTTTTCCTTTTTTACCCCTTTTCTCTTCCACCCTTTCTCGTCTCTGCCCGTCTTCTTCGTCCTCGTCGTCTTCTTTCCGCCTGCAGTTTTTTCTCCGCCTTTGAATGCGAGACGCGAAATACGCGATATGCATTGCTTCCTTTAGGAAAAACAGTGGAACCGCTTTTGCGCGAGCGACGAGTACGGCGAGGAAGTCGACGACGTCGACGACGACGGTAGGCGAGAGTCGGCGGCCCCGCGTCTCGTCTACGACGGCAGCCTTCTGAAAGCAAAACAAACGTTTTCGCAATCACGGCCTTTGTGACGGAGCAAGCTTTTTCCCCCATCGTGGAAAAACTGGGGCGCACCGAGAATTCGTTTATTCGATAGAAATGCAAGGAACCGGGACGGGCGGCGAGCGAAAGAAGGGGTTGAAGGGGCTAGGAAAAGAAAACACGCGGCACAGTGAGAGAAGCGGGTTTTCTTCGGGGCCGGAAAGAAATATCATTCATGAAGACTTTATGAATGGAAACAGCGGTTCGTCGCTTTAATAGGATTCCATATCGGATCCGTCTGTAAGCCTTGAATATTTCTTTTCGAGGATCGAGCTCGACTTTGACGATGCTCGGTGCTCTCCGAGGCGACGGCGTGGGAGCAGGGGAGTCGTAGAACGAGTCGGAAACAGCTTTTGTTGGTAGGAAATCTCGCTGTCACGCAAACGAGACGATATTTATGCACTGGTTACTAATATTTCACTCGTGCCGCTCTTCTCCCTGCGGTGTCATTAATAACAAATACTTTGCGATTATTTCGCGAGATTATTCGCCAACGAGTCGTATAAATAATATATATTCGCGGGGAGGGGCCACGCGGCGCAACAAAGGACCATGGAAATATAACGGTTAATTTATGCGGCCAGAATTTCGCATCTCCCTTTCCGATGACTACCGCAAACGATCGCTCGCGATTTTCTGAATTTCCCCGCGATGTCTTATTAACGTTCCACTGCCCCCACTCCGTCCCCCACATCCTTCGCCTTTGCCTTCTTGTCGGATGATTTATTTTACATTCCGTCCGTCCGATCTAATTAATTAAAATGAAATCGCTCGCGTGTATTTAATTGCAATCATGGCAAAAGAGTATTCCGGCCCGGTGTTGTAACCTACCGTCGAATAAATCAATATCCCGATATCGTTTTCACACAAAGGAAGTAAACGATGAAAGGTTTACGATGGCTATTGTATCTGCCATTTGGTAAATGGGGAATAGGACAATATTATGTATCCTGCTCGTTTATTATTTCGACGGGCCCCGCGGATAGGAAAATATAACGCCGGTACCACCGGGCATCGCCTATGCAATATCGTTTAAACCCCATCCACGATTTAAACCGACGTTACGTAAACCCCAATCGTTTCGAGTCGTTATTAAATTACGCGACGAAACCGCCCGTGGCTGCACACCAGGGATCACCTTATATCTTCCGCTAACAGGACGAGAACGGCGGTAACGATATCTATAAACGTTGTTACACGATCGTTCGTTCTACACGATTCCGCACTTGTCTTTCATCCCTGCTCTCGAAGGAGGCCCAACTCTGCGCGTCGCTCATCGATTTTTCCCTCCTCGACCATTCCGAGTTCCAGTTCGATAGGTTATGTACTTGCCTCTCGAAGAAACTCGAATTACGACAATGGTACAATGGTGCAACCGATGATAATCACAGATCGAGGCACCAAAAGTATGTACCTTCGACGACGTTGTAGGGGGGTGTTCTCCCCCACGGTTGTCGAATGTCGGTTGGTCGCAGGTATCCTCGTTATGTAGCTAGAAAGGACGAAAGGAGAAGGAAGGGATGCGTTTCGTTTCGAGCCTGTTAGCGGACCCATCATCGGTAAGGCTACCCTAGCAGGCCCTGTCTTAGACGAGGATGCTGTAGAATCTTTTGTTAAATTAATCCTATGCAGACAGAGATCTTAGCCTCTAAAAAACAGCTCCTTTTTAATAACGAAACAGGTTTATTTAACTAAAACATTACGCCAAGTTTCTCTCAATTCTAACTCTCAAACTTATGATCCTCTGTTCGCAACTTCTCGACTACGCGCATTCTGCCTCGCCCCCGCTCTTGCATTCTTATTTAAAGCCTAACACTCTCTCTTCGTTGATCACTCATTTCCCACGCAACCTCGACTTTGGTGGGCCAGGACACTCGGACGCATTCCTAAACTTTCAATGCTTGCACCCATCCGTTCGCACGCACTCCAAACTTCGTCCTAACGTCTAAGTCGAAACCGATGCCGCTGTTTATTATTCCTTTGTTAGAGTCCTTCGCTGCAGATCATCCCACGATACTTTTGGAAAGTCTGGAAGTTGTATGTATAAGAGGTTTTCCGAGAAAGTCCTCGAACCTCCTCGAAGTTGGAATCCCATCTAGCGGGAATAATGGCCGCTTAAACGCTAATTCTCGCGACTCGCTCGTTATCCGTGGAAAACGCAATGTGGAAACGTCTCCACGTATGATCTACCAAAAGGTGATCAATTTCGTACCTCCATTTCTCCTCTCGTATCTTCCCCGATCGGAAAAGGAATAGCAGCAGGGCCGTACGATCGCGTGCCTCGCAAAGGAGGTTGGAAGAAAAGGCGTGTCCACTACGCCTGAAACGATACTTTGCAGACGAAGAATCGCGAGTAGGAAAAGAGCTCGATACGCGAGGAAAATCTCGTGGTGGTTTGCACGCGATCACTGCACGCTTAACCGGATTAATATTAATTTGCGGACGCAACGCGATGATCGTAGGACGGTAGACCGTACCAGCGACCGCTATCTGAAATTAAATGTCCGCCGACTAATTTTCCAAAGTGAACTGGCTGGAAGGTATACGGGAGGCGGTAAAAGGATTTGATATCGTGCACCAATAGCATCGACGCGAAGATATGAAACGTCCTGGCTCGCGGGAAGATATCTACGAGGACGCGAGGCCATCGCATCGCTCGACACAGCCCTCGATTGTCACACGGAGATAATACGATCCAGTATGGCTGGAATAACTGCTAGCAGCTATTACTGGTACCCTGACTGTCCGTACGAGCAGAGCGAGAGGAACGTTTGGCAGCAGTTGGAGCTCTAAATTTCGATCTTTATTTAGCGAACAGGTGAATTTTGACGCGATTATTCGCGACCTGACCTGATCCTAGGAACCGTATATTGCATCAAGCCGCGTTCAAATCCTATTTTGCAACGCGTCAATCCCGGGAAGAATCATTCGTAATGTAAACGAGTGGCATTCTCTATACGTTGAACTATTTAATTCCTCGCGATTTTTAGACTCTGACGATCTATCGCGACTAGGACTCTGTTGAAAAACAGGAAGCTCGTCTTTATCACCCGCATATTTGGCCGAAGATTCATTAACGCGAAGAGAGAGGATGGTTTACGGTAACCCGACCATCGGACAGGCTCACCCGGATTATCGGTGGACCGGAACCATGGAGATGTTGGCGAACGAGCGCGATCGAGATTCGATGGTTGATCTAGAATCTAGGGCAAGGAGCAGGATGTTGTTGCCGCTAGTTGGGTGTCGGTTCGCGAAGGAGTACCGGGTAAAAAGACACCTCCCACGAGGAAGACGGTTACAGGGTCGCTAATTATATCAGCTCCGGAACCGGGGCTTTCTCACGTTAGTTTCCACCTGGCTCGTCGGCTTCAACGCTACATCGTAAATAGTCGAGTTCCGATGATGGAAACGGGCGTACGGGAAAGGCTGAACGAACAGAGAAACCTGTTCACGCAGAGAGCGAGGACGAGAGGGATAGAGAACCAGGGCCAGAGTTCTCGCAAGTAGCAGACTCTCTGCGGTTATTCGAACAGGCTTTATAATTAATTCCATTGTTCGAGCAGGCTGAGATACAAACGCGTACCGTTACGTACACGCGTGTGTATATACGTGTATATATATATAGGGCAATGGTAACAATTACGAAGGACGATCGTCGACCGCCTTGGCGCTTCCTTTACGCGTTCTAATATACCGTTAATCGCGTCGCGAGACCAGGATGGGTCGCGGAGCGAGCTGAATCCGAGCATCGGCTGAGCCCGTGTCCCCGATGATCGCCATTTCGCGTTCAGGAAACATTTTCGTTCGAACCGCGCCGGAAATGATCGCGTCCCGGCGCTATTATGGAACCGAGGGTGCGGATCGACCGACCGCGTAGAGTACCGCTGCCTGTGTGCATCCGTGTGCCTACGTGCGGCTACGCGTGGCTAGGTGTGCAGGGAATATGCGGTGGTCTGGTCGATGCGTCGATCGGATCTTGGAAACAGTTACAGAGCCACGACGAGTGAAACAAATTCCGTAGCCGATAGGTGCAGAATTTTCATCGTTATCGCGCGATAGAACGCGGAAATACAAGGGCAGAACGAGAAGGATACTTTCGCGGCAAACTCTCCCTCGGATTGCCGTCGCTATTACGATCATTGCCGGCTCCCGCGGTCTTATTTCTCGGCTGAATCCTGTTCAGAGTCTCTTTTATCCAATCTAGCGGAGCGCATCTCGGAAATCCCTCCGCTTATACAGTCGCCGGGCCAAGTACACCCGCCAGTTCCCGTCTTTCCTCGCCTTGTCTTCTTTCCCGTTCGTCCCTGTCTGTCGCCGTTGGTCCGTTCACGACGTGGCCGTGCTGGAAGCAAGCTTCTTAACAGAGTTTTCCCAAGAATCTCGTAAACGGTGGGTTTGCTAGCCAGCCACAGAGCAAGGAGCAAGCACGCACGTCCGAAAGGGAGGTGGGGTAAGTTGAAGAATGGCGTGTTACGGTGTCCGGGAGAGAGGCGGGATGCTCGAAAGGGTAAATGGACGGGGTTGGAAACTCGGCTAGGCAGAGGCAGAAGCAGAGGCAGAAGCAGAGGCAGAAGCAGCAGGGATGCCGGAGAAGAAGCTGCGACTAGGGGAGGACGAAAGGCAGAGAGAGGGTTAGGCAAGAGGATATGGAGGCTTCGTTCGCAAAGGAATGATGTATGATCTATCCGTGCCACGCTCTGCGGCGGCGAGATTTTCAACCCCTTCATCTCCGCGAAAGGCCGTGCCGTGGCCAGCCATCGCGCGAATTGATGGTGACGCTCCTCGTAAAAATGGCCCTAATGTATCCCCGTCCGAAAATCTATCCGCCCGTGTATTCGATACACCTGCAAACTATTCTTGCCCGATTCCGGTAATTCCTGCACGAGCATATCCCCGGCGAATCGCTCCTCTGACGTCTTATACGCTTCGTCCAGTTCGATTATCTCGCTCGATCGAGACTCCGCTCCACTCCACTCCGCTCCACTCGATTCCGCTTAATCGCGCAGCGCGATTCCGCAATCCGGGAAACGAGGAGCCACCCAAGAAACCGCTCCGTTTTGTCGTCAACGATGACGACCGTCTATTAACCTGCTCCGCGTAGCAGAGGTAATTACGCGGCAACGATTTCATTTGGCCGCGCGAGACCGGATGGTTGCCATAAAATTTGTCCGAACGTTTTCGACCGCGACGTTTACCGGCATCGTTTAACGCGGCTGGCTTACTTATATTTTCCGCGGCGCTTAATTTGATAACTAATGCCGTGTGGGTTCCGATAAATCGTGCCGCGGCCGGACGTCCGTTTGCACGCGGAGAATTTTCCCGGTCCGCTTGTCCCGCCGTTGTCAGCTGGATACACCATTAAAATGTGTAATTGAACCGGTTATTCTAGATGCATTGCGGCTTTCTAACGAACCGCGTTGTATCAACTTATCGGTGCGCACCGTTCCCTCTGTTTTATCCAGTTATTTTGCATTTGAGAGATTTTGTATCGTAACGAACGCCCGGCCGTGCTCCAATCGACGAGTTTTTAATTGCATATTTTCCCGGAAAGCCGACCACGTTGCGTTACACCTGTCAACCGTTCCCTGTCCGTAGACGCAACGCACACAATCGAGGAATTTTTGAATCGTAACGAATTCGTTATACCAACGGACGGGCTTTAATTTCGTATCTTTTCGCCAAATTGAACCGGCCGGTGTCCGCGAATCAGGCTATTTTCAGATGGCAAATGGTAGAATTTCCCCGACGCAACGGCGCGGCCTGAAAAGCCACGCTTTTTAATTGTTTCGAGTCCCAGGGCCGCCATAAAAGCCGTGCCAGTTAATCATACTTGATTAGTCCGTTTGTTCCGAGATATCTGTCAGTCGATACCGCGCGAACCAGGCCGCTGCCGCCGCCGGCCGTGGCTCCATAAATTCCAAAGGGAATAAACGTGTCAGCATATTATATGGGCGTTCCGACGGTTGAGAAAGTCGTTTTTAATGTCGGCCTCGCCAAACTCGCGATTCTTTTTTCCAATTTAATGGACAAATAACGAGCCGTAATGAAGTTCCTGCGTCCAGCTCGCGTGAAAATAACAGCGTCCCTGGCCGAATGCCACACTGGCAGGGGTGACATGGAATCGGCGTTGTTTCCACGCGTGCATATCAAAGAGTAAAAGTCTCCGAAGCCTTCGAACCAACATCGTTGACCGCCGTTGCTCTCGAAATTTATTCCCTCTCGTTCCTTACGCCACTGTCCCGCCCGGACCCTCGGCCATCCAGGCACGCAACCGCGATATTCTCGTCAAAAAGATATCCTTCCTTTCGCGTGCTCGCTTTCCGGACGATCGCGTTCGAATTCACCGTGGCGGAACGGATCCGGCAGACATAGAGCCGAGTGGTCGATCGCGAAACACAAAGCTTCGAGAGATCGCGGTCGGACACAGAGGGACTAGCCGCGACGGCCAGGAAAAAGGTGTAGCACAGAGATAACTTGGCGTACGAGACGAACACGGGATTCGAATTTCCGCGAGACGGACGATTAACGAGATCGACGAGAGAAAGGGAGAGAGAGAGAGAGAGAGAGAGGAAGGAGAAAACACCCGCGAGAATGACGACAACGACGACGAGGGTGGGGAATGCGCGGGTGCGGAAGAAACGGGTGCACGGGTGTTACGAGCGTGCAGAAGGAGACGAACAGGGAGTATCTCGTAAAGCTGGAAATCTTCAGGGCACCGTGAATGAGTGTTCGGAAGGACGAGAAAATGGAGTATAACCCTTTGTGCATGGCGACATCGGTATCTCCGTTCGCACGGGATTTGCACCGTGCACACAGCTAACATAATACAGGAAGATTGTAGATACAAGGTACCTGTAGGTCGCCAGGACGTGTGCCGTATACCGTTGGAAGGGTGACTGGCTAGATAGGGGTGCGTTGGGTGGCGGTCGTGGGTGGACGTCGCAGTGGTCGCAGGCATAGGACGGCCAGGAATGGCAGAGAGGTAATGGAATCAGGTGCCGCGTGCTGTGAATCGTATATGTTCCTGGGGGTTCTCATTTACGGACAAAGGTCCTGCCTCTTAACCAATCGGATCCCACCATCTAATTACGCGACTAACTAACACGGACGATTAAGAAAGCAGTTTTACGGATAGTTCCCTGTAACTCTTGAGCTGCCCCGCCTCGCGCGCTCCTTCGATCGTCGATTCGCTACCGGTGCTTTAATTAAAAACCAGTCGATGAGTCGAGATTGATAATCTCGTTGCCTCGAGGACGTCTTTCGCCGAGACTTTTCCTCCGAGCGCGATGTTCCCCGGTGTTTATCTGCTTATCTCTGCGTCGCAAACACTTGTTGGTACGTGGCGAAATATAAGCACTCTTGGAATTGGACGAACACACTTTTTATTTTACAAACGTACAGATCAGATGTGAAACAAAGACTGTAACGACAACGACGACGACGACTCGAAAAACAAGCGAGGGCTCAGGAGACACGCGGCTCCCCACGCCCAGCAAACCCCCGCTCCCTTCAGGATATACCCAGCTCTTTTAGGTAATAAATGTAGCCGATTGTCCAGTTAATTCTCAACAACATTTTCCCGGGATACTCGCCAGCCTGCGACCCCTCTTTTCACCCCTCTTCCCCTAAACGTACACGGATAATCGTAGTAGGCACGGAACTCGGCCGTCTGAAAATTCTCCGAACAGGAGGAATTTTCTTTTTCACCAGCTCCGCGCGGTTTAATCGCTCGGCTCGAGCCACGATAACCTACTTTCTCCCGCGATAACCGGCGACGTTTTTCAACGACAAAGGCTCGCGTTTGATTCGATGACATATCGAAGTCTCGACAACGGACGAGCTCTTTACGCCGCTATCGCGGTTAAAACGCCGCGGCTAGAACGCGAAGCCTACCGTGAAACGCGATCGTGCGTTCGCTAAGTGCACTCGTTTGCGCCGTCGCTATTTCAATGACGATCCTACCGCGCGGAAACGTTTCGCCAAGCGCGCACGATCGAGTCATTCACGTCGAATACGCCCGTTGCAAAATCACTCGTCCCCGTTTTCGACTGTTACTTATCCGCGGACGCCATTAAATCCGGCCAGCTTCGATCGGGCCAGTGCACGAGTCGGGCCGGAACGACCTCGCGGTGATCAAAAATCTATCGCATTTTTCCTACTCGTTAAAATTTTACGCCGGTTTACGGATTCGATGAAATCTATATCCGCTGCGCGTTCTCGCTAATTTAAATCGCGCTGTTTCACGTGGAACGGCGAATTTTCACGTTCGTGATCACTTCATCGGGGACTAATAATCCTCCGATTCGACACACACGGGACGCTAAGGTCGCCATTGGACCTTAGGGTCACGAGGTCAGTGATCTTCCGGTAGGACCAGCAGCGGGTCAAGAGGTTGGCCGCGAGTACCGAGATCGTTCGTCACTGTCGTCACCTATGTAAATTTACCTCGCATGAAAAATCCAGCCCATTTCCCTCCCTCAAACTGAATCATAAACCACGAAGGTATCAGAAGTAATTACTCTCCGTCTTGCGACCCGGAGGTATCGGATTTTCACGGGATTCTCGACTTCGCGAGTCCCTCGCGTCTCCCTCGGAACAACCCTCGCGGTGTCACGGCGCTAAACGACGATTTTCGACGAGTAAACACCGCGTGCTTGCGACAAAGTGTGCCGCGGTACACCGAGTGTGGGCCCAGCCGTCGCTGTCTGTATCTAAAACGCATTACTGCAAAGCGCGGTATTTGTTTCGCGATGGTTGTCGCCTCTCGGGAACCGCAGAGCCGCGGAGCGGGTGGCGGAAAAACAAAAGTTTACGGGATAACGAGGGCTGTTTAAAGTTTAAGCTACGATTTCGCCGCGAGATCCCGCGAGCGGCCGCTTTCTCACGTTCTTAGATCACGAGGAAAAAGCGGTGTATTATGATATCGAAAGCTACTAGCTGCGATATAGCCGGGTTATGGTATATCGCTGTGTGCAAGGTTACCGGGAAAACGAGATTTACATCGGCGGCGAATATTCCTTTTGGATATCTCGATCGTAAAATATGGAGTGATAGAGAAAGCGGTAACAGGGGTGAAAAAAGAGAAGGAAACGAGGGGAAAATCCGTGCGACGTCGGTGCGCGGAGGGAAATTCGTCGTTTAACGCGACGCGTTTTATCGGTGGACCATTTAATAGAACAGAATTTATCATTTCGCGGGCAAAGGTGTGCGGCAACCGGAAAGCTCCGAATGCCCAGATGGGTTTTGTTGGACGGTTTCCTGTCGGAAACCCGAAAGTTTCTGGCTTTAAATTTCAGCTAGTCGTTCCGGGCCAGGCCGAATGTTTCGGATTTGCAGTTTTCCCGTTGCCCCTGTAACAACGATTCCCCGTCACGCCGGCAAGTTTACAGCCGCGAAACTTTATAATATAAAATAATATTTTTTATTAGCCGCGCTGCGTTTTTATTCCCCACGCCGGCTGCGCGTTTCCCGTCCTTCTTCCTTTTCGTTTTTATTTCCACCACGTTTCTCCCCGTTTCTGCCTCGGTTCTCCTCCGTTCTCCGAAACAACATCGCGAAACCCTCGAGCGAACCCGGTGCTCATCATCGTCGAGCTTCGAAGCTGAAGAGCGGACCGAATATGGCGAACGCGCCAGTCTTTGGGCCGGTGCTCTCAGTGGCGACTTGGACGACCAAGTCAGTCAGCGTGTTCCGGCCAGCGCGGCCGCAATTTCCTTGTCATTGACATTATTTCCGGCGAAGACTATAAATACGGCTAATCGATACTCTGACCTCCTATTCATGCGCTCGCGGAACTAAATTTATCGAAATCGGTGGTTAATCCGTCCTCTCGCTGAAATCCCTTCGTTCGTTCTTCGTCTCCTCGAATTCTCCTCTCTATTTCGCTCTCTCTCTGTCCCTCGCGAGAATCCACTGAAAAATTCCGTCACGGTTTTAATTACGCATAGGTCCCGTCTTATCGAACGTCTTCCCGTCTCTTTCGCGCCATTTCGCATTCCCGACGTCTGGCCGCCGAGATCTAACAGGCGAAAACCGAAACGCGACCCATAATCCCTCCGTGTGGCCGTCTACCCTTCGCGTTCCATAAAACCGGTCTCTTTCCCCTCTTTCACGCGACTTTCCGCTTTTAAATGTTTCCTGCTACGCGATCGTCGCGTTTCCACCGCGAGACCGTGTCTGCACCGAACTTCTTCCTTCCACTTGTTACTTCTCGTCGTGTACTCGACGGTACGGCACGCCAGCCAGGGGTGTTACATTTTTAAAGGGAGGATACAACTTGCTGACCTTCTTAACGCTTTTTTTTTTACAAGCACCCCAACGCCGTCTCGCTCTAGCGGAACGTCGATAACGTTCCTCCTTTTGCTACCCTCGCGCTCGAGCGAGTTTGCTCTAAAAGGGACGGTGAACCGTCATAACATCGGAATTATTATCTTATCGGATCGTTGACAGGGGTCCCGTTCTCATCGCGACGTCCGAACACCGGCTGCTTCAATGAAGTAACGCCGTTTCATCTCGCCCCTGTAATCTGTCCGCTTCCTTTTCAACCCCCGGGCTTCTGACACCTCGAATTTCCGCCTCTCTCTCTCTCGCTCTCTCTCGCTCTCTCCCACGCTTCTGTCCGTCTTCTCCGTCACTCGCGGCCTCCTACTTTCTTCTCTCGGACAGACCCAGCTAGCTTCGCTCTCCTCCGGCTTCTCGAACAATGTTACCCCGATGAATGCGTGACGTTCGAGCTCGAGCCCCATTTCACATTTGACAATCTTAGGATAATCCCGGGCGTATCTCGACGCTGGTGGAATTTTCGATTAAGGGTTTTCAGCGCGGATCACGTCATTGTTCTCGCGGTCTGCTCGTTTTTCGGATTCGCTGGCGCCCGCGCGTGACATCGGGATCGCGAGGTAACGAGAACTGGAACAGCCAGCGCGAGCATGGGAAATCGATGTCACGTGGAAAGCGTAATCAAGAGTTTCCACGCAACGGACGGAATAGGGAACAATTTTTTATTCCCGCGACCGTTTGTCACGGACATCGACACGACCTTCCAGAGCTTGGCTAATTCTCTCTCCCTCTCTCTCTCTCTCTCTCTGATCAAGCGGCGCATCCGCTGCTCGGTTTTTCATCTCGCGTCAGGGTAATGTGCCTGGAGGTACGGCCAACTAGAATTCCCGTTCCTCTCTTTTTCTTAACGTTTTCTCCGCCACGCCTTAGTGCTCTTCTTTCCCCCGTATAATGTACGTCGAGTTAATTGGACGAGGCGGCCTCCTCATCGTGACTGTTCAGGCCACTTCCACGACCGGTCGGGGCTAAACCCGTGGAACTCGCGATTCTTAAACGCGTTACCGTTCTCCAGCCGTGATGGAGCAGTCGAACCGATTAAACGACTCCTCTCGGCGTTAACGAAACTTCCAGTCCGGTCTAATTTCATGTTTGACGTTTGATCTCCGACGCCCGGGGCTGGCTTGCCCGGCCTCGCTGTTATCGACACTTGCAAATCACCGAACAAAGCCACCGTTTTTCCCCTTTTCTGCTCTCCGTCGGCAACGTCGTTACGCGTACGACGTCAGCGACAAATTGCACGTATTTATTTATTACGCTAGTCATACCGAAGGCGACGAAGTGGCACACACGCCCCGTGATTATCGCTATTTCCAGAGTAACTCGAGCGAGCGGCAAATCTCGACAACGAAATTATATATTTTAGCAAATCGAGTTTAATTTTACGACGGAAAATTGAATACTCTACGAAACGCGGAAAAGCGAGAAAAGACAACCCCTCCCCCCCCCC